>NC_059435.1:3271494-3294174 GCF_021028975.2 Sphaerodactylus townsendi | reverse complement strand
CTGTATGGCCGTGTTCTAGCAGCATTCTCTCCTGACGTTTCGCCTGCATCTGTGGCTGGCATCTGTGGCTAGCATCTTCAGAGGATCTGCAGGCGAAACGTCAGGAGAGAATGCTGCTAGAACACGGCCATACAGCCCGGAAACCACACAGCACCCATCTCTAACAAGTGTTTGGAAATGTGAACACCAAAGAGGATCATTTCACCATTTATGGTGGACATGAAAAAGCTAAAGAATATTGGAGGTCAATATGTTCAATAATTAAAAAAACTTTAAAAATGAATATACAATTAAAACCAGAAGCTTTCTTCTTGGGACTTACGACAGATTTGTGGAGAAAAAACATGGAAATTTGTTTTTATACATAACATCAGCTGCAAGAATGCTTTATGTGCAAAAATGGAAAACCTCAAATATACCTGCAATAGAAGAATGGTAGGTAAAGGTTTTGGAGTCCGCAGAGATGGCCAAACTTACTTTGTTACTTAAAGAAAGGAGTATAACAAATTGGAAACCATTGATGCATTACTTGGGTAAAACAAAAACAAAATGATTAGTGATTTTGAAGATTAGTGGATTGTTATTACAAGACTTAACAGAGAAAAGTATTTTAATTATCAATAATGTTTACTACGCTAGAATTTTTAAGTACCGTGATATAATTGCATATAAGCTCTAGATTTTCAGTCCCTTTTTTAGGCTGAAAAAGCTCCCCTCGACTATAATGCGCGAAATCAGGGTCCCACAGCCCTTCCTCACCTTGGTCAGGGGTCCTCAGCCCTTCTCATGCTTCCCCACCCACAGCCCTCTTCTTAAGACAGAACTACAAATTCCCACTCACTTTCGGCGCAGCGGCGGCCAGTTTGCGGTGAAGGCCTTTGTGGGGCGGTGTGGGCTGTGGAGGCTGCTGCGGGGGGGGACTTCAGAGGTGGCGAGCCGGCCATGAAATCACCAGAGATGCATAGGGGAGCAGCTCTTCTGCCCGCCCGCCCGCCCGCTCTGCAATAAAGCCTGCCTTGCGCCAGAGCGGCATAACGGTAATGAGGGAGGAGACGGAGAACTCCAAGGGGCACGGCTGGCCGGCCCCTCCTGCGCAAGCCTGCCTGCCTTGCTGGAGTCTAGTTGGGGAGAGGGAGTTGGTGTGCAGTGCGCCACCAATGCCGCGACGCTGCCCACCATCTCCCCTTTCCCCAGCAAGTTTGCCGCGCCTCTTGTAGTTCTCCCGCTCTCCTCCTCATTGTTGCAGCCAGAAATGGCTTTCACCGCGTGCAAGCTTGCCTGCCTTGCCGTCAGTGTAGCTTTTGGGGAGAGGGAACTGCTTGTAATATCTGAATTCGGGCTAGTGGGTAAAATATAATGCACCCTCATCCTCTTCATTGCTTTTTAGCATGGCATTTTCTTACTTCAAAAGAATTTGTATTGTGTAAAAACCAACTGATTACTTAGGAAAGCTTATTGTTGTAATCGCCCAGAGCCGCCTAATTAGTCTCTGTATATTTACAGTTTTGTTTCTTTCTCCTCCTAACTTGCTTTTTACAGCTCCTCAGTATTCTATCCAACTGTTTCCACTTTTCTCTGTGCTCTTCTCTTAAAGTGCTGCTATCAGAGCTCCTTTTGAGCAATACCATAAAGGGGTGTCTAATTTAAAGTTTTATTGAGGTAAGCAGCCCTGAAGTCGCTATAGCACTGCTATATTTTATCTCCTTTCAAAAATCAAAGTAAAACATCTTGCCGGTTTTTCCCCAGTTTTCACTGTTGCAATTATTGCCTCTTCCCTTAACTATAATAGTCCTAAACAGTAGATCTGAAGAATTTAACTCCTTGTCTTATTCATTTGCTGAGTTAGGCATCTAAAGGCATTTATAAGTTTGTTTGTTTGTGCTGGGTTTAAATGTGTTTGGCTGGGCCGCTTCTAAGCGAATGGTTGGTTCTCTTCACTTTGCTCCGCTCCATTAAGCTGTCTGGGTGGGGTCTTTCTCATTTTGAAGCCTTGAAAAAGTCCGCTCACCCGGCCTTCCTATGTTGTCAGTGAAGTTAGTGTTCTTTCCGGCTCACTGGCAAAGCGCAGCCTGTTGAAAGACTGCAGAAAAATATGGGAAAGTATTGCAGAGCATGGGGCATGCTAACAGGAAGCATGATGCGCCTCAAAAGAGACGTAAACCATATCATATACTCAAGCTATTATTTTATCTGCTGTAAATACCACTTCCCTGTTTCTGTTTTTGCAATCACTATTGATTAAAATCACCATCCTGCATGATAGAACACGTTCACACCATCTCTTAGTAAGGATTATTTAAATATATTTTTAGTAATGCTTTGTTCAAAAGGTCTGAATGGTTAAAGAGTATTTTACTGATCTCTTCAAGCCAGAGCTGCAATCAAGAAAAGAACATTTGATTTCAAATTTACTATATAAGCTGCGTGCTGCGCTGTGCTGGATTTTTGAAATCTGATTTTAAAAAATGCATTTTGTAAAAGTAATTCCCTGCAAGGCTGTATTGTGAGTGTTTACTCCCAGGTAAAGGCCGCAAAGAAGTGCAGCCTTTTAATTCCATAGGGTTTACCAGACTCTCCTTCATTTGATGTATTGAGGAGATGTTTGCCTATACTGCAGCAGCAGCATCTAATTAGGTCACCCGATTTGTCTTGCATTCCTAGTTTATACTCTGTAATCCCCCCAAGTTCCAATAATATATTTATTTCTCAGATATTTGTAACTGCTACCTAAACTGGATGCATTGTTTCATTTCATCTCCTGGCCTCAATTAATGTAGGTAATTTTATTGGTACCGATATCTATTTTTATTTTTGAAATTTTTACCAGTAGTTGCTGCATTTCCCAATTCCCTCAATTTATACGCGAGTCAATAAGTTTTCCTAGTTTTTTGTGGTAAAATTAGGTGCCTCGACTTATAATGCTGGCTCGACTTATACACAAGTATATACGGTATGAGGTTAAAGGGCAAGTGGTATTAAATTTTACTGTTCACACTCAAAGCAGATGAAATTGGGGAGTCCCATGTTAAGTGTACTTTTTATAGTTTCCAGATCTTTTCTTTACTTTTTGTAAGCCGCTAAGCGACTAATAACGCTTGAATACTTTTTAAAAAAGGGAGTTCATTTGGCTTTTCCATATGTCTAGAACAGCTAAATAACCTCTTAGCCTGGCACCTTTGTCTCCTTTGTGACAACCTTTCAAATCAGTTTGTACCACAGAATGGAGAAGTGTTGCATAACTATGTTAAAAGTCCCATTGCGGTACACCCTTGGCTTCTGGTTTCTTTCTTTGTCTAGGGAAAAAACAAGCAACTAAATGCAACATATTTACTGAGCAAACAACAAGCTATTTATTAAAATAGTTTGAAACTATTTTTTCATAGTTTTAGAAAAGACACAGATAAAAGACATTCTATTTCACAATAATTTTTAAACCAGACTCCATGTTTGCCTCCAAAAGACATACAGTTGCCATTTGCTATTTTTTCTTCTCATCCACGGACACACCACTATCCAGACTAAGACGGCTAAGACTAAGGATACACCAGTGGAAATTAGTGCTATTGCCCAAATAGGGAAGAACAATACCTAGGACTGAAAAGAAAGAGAATGTTACATTCTTGTGCACTGGAGGTGACAACAATTAATATTAAATTTCCTACAGCAAACCATGACATGTTCTGTGTTGTGGGAACGAAGCGGGGAAGTGGACCAGACAGCACGACTGCACTTTACCTGTAATTGTTGTTTATCGAGTGTCTCCTGTGAAGGCATTACATGGAACTGTGCAGGCATAGGTCAGTTGTTCAGGACTGACTAGATGGCTTCCAGAAGCTTC
Organism: Sphaerodactylus townsendi; assembly: GCF_021028975.2. Taxonomy (NCBI): domain Eukaryota; kingdom Metazoa; phylum Chordata; class Lepidosauria; order Squamata; family Sphaerodactylidae; genus Sphaerodactylus; species Sphaerodactylus townsendi. Next base: position 3,290,336 of record NC_059435.1, on the reverse strand, counting down.
AGAGTGCTTGGAGCATTCTCCCTCCCCTGTCCGGAGTCAAGGGCGGGATACTTTCTTGTTGAAACAGTCAGGGTGACAGCGGCAGGGAGAGTGCTCTCCCCCCCCAGTTCCCTCCTCCTTCACCGCCAATGAGGCAAAATAATAGCTCACAGCGGGGAAAGGGGGGAGGGATGCGTGCCAGCACAGAAGACACTTGATGAACAACAGTTACAGATAAGTGCAACTTTGCTTTCCTTGCCGTTGTCTTCAATGCAGTTCTGGCATGGGGGACTAGCTTATCTTTACTTTTTACCATGGAGGTGGTGTGAGCTTGTCAGTAAAACGATGACTGCAAAACTGCTCTCCCCAACACACAGCTGCCTCTCTCCTGGAATCCATTACTGATAGGGTGATACCGGAGGAACATGTAATGGAGTGGACACCTGCAGAGGCGCTCCTCCCATTGGGCAAAGTGGGCAGTTGCCCAGGGCTTCACCTTGTATGGCGGGCTTCAAAAAATGCAGGTTCTGCTTGTGGGATTTTTTGTATTTTCAGTGTTTTTTCTGTTTTAAATTCGCTGCAGGGGATGCAGTTTTTAGACTTCATTGTTTCCAACGCAGAGCTAATAGGAGATCAGTTTACACCTTTGAGGGTCCATAACTTTGGATCCCCTGAACCAAACTTCAACAAACCTGGGTGGTATCATCAGTAGGGTCTCATGAAGATACTCTGAAATTTCGGTGCTGATATCTTAATAATTGCACCCCCCTGACAGCAGGCACCCCCTAAATTTCCCCCAGATTCTCCTTTAAATCCACACCCTTCCTGCCAATGCTTGTTGTCTTTCTTTCTTTTATTCTCTGCATGCCTAGTAAAGGTTATGATTATGATTATTAAATCCACCCCCTTCGACATGGATTTAAAGGGACAATCTGAGGTCCCCAGTTTAAACATTGAAACACCCGTTTCAGGGTGGGGGAGAATCCACACCAAAATAGCATCATTTTCAATGTTGCCAGCAATGTGGACCCCAGATTGTCCCTTTAAGGTGGATTTAAAAGGAGAATCTGGGCTACCTAGTTTAAACACCATTGAAAATGATGTTGTTTGGGGGTGGATTCCAGCATCACTTGTTTAAACGATAGGGAGCCCAGATTCTCTCCTTTAAATCCACCTTAAAGGGAGAATCTGGGGTCCCCATTTTGAATAACATTGAAAGTGATGCTGTTTCCCCCAATTGGGGGGACTGGATACAACACCATAAAATGTTTTTATAGCAGTAATAAAACATTTTGAAAGCATTTTGAATTTTTTTCCAAAAAAAAATATTTCTGCTGTGTGGCATGGCCCATTGCTGTGTTCAGATTTGTGAGTTGGGGCATGTTGATCTCGATTTCTTTTCTCCCTGGGTTGCTGAAGGAGATCCAAATCCTCCTGGAGATTCTGTGTATCCACCACCCATCGAAGAACCACCATATCCACCACCAAAGCCAGCGTTCCACATGTCGCGAGGGGAAAGGGCAAGAAAGAGCGCGGCAAAAATCTACGCCACGGCCGCGGGTTGGGGCATGTTCTATAATGTGATGGTGACTTTGAAATGACGGTGGGAAAAATCATTGTTTGGTTACGGTGGGGGAGGGTGGCCTCCCATGGGGGGGCATCAAACTCAGGTTTTCCCCAGGGCTCCAGTTTGGCGAAGTACGCCACTGGGACCCGGGTCACCATTTTGCAGGTGGCCTAGAGATCAACCCTGGCACGGAAAGCAGCTGAAAAAGGCTTGAATCCTCGTGAAATGGGCCTTAACTTGAAGTGGACCTTAGCATTGTCATAAGCTAATTTAATCACAGAAACCATCCATCTGGAAATGGCCTGGGAGGAAACAGCCCTACTCTTCTTAGATCCTTTAAAACAAATACCTTTTGGGCTCATCTACACAAATTTCCATTGGAAAGACCCTGAAATTCCCAGAGTGGGAAACCAAAATCTCTTTTGCCAGTAAGGGCTATGAGAATCCCTGTTGACCAATCTGAGACTATCTTTATTATGGCCTTGTGGATCAGAGGGAAGGGAGAGAAAGCATAGAAGAGGCAACTTGACCAATGCAGCTGGAAAGTACCCCTCAACAAATTTTTGTCCATCCCTGGCCTGGAGCAAAACAGAGGGCACTTTGTATTGGTTGTGATGGCAAATAGATTGAAACAAGGGAATCCCCATTCTCTGGAAATGGGGACTAAATAATGTGGGTTGAGAGATCATTCATGAGTTAACAAAATCCTTCTGTTCAAGAAATCTGCGGTTGTGTTGATTCTGCGTTGTATGGCCCAGCACCACATTCCAGACACCTTGGCATAGAGGGAGATAGAACCGGTGCCCCCTGGCTTGTTGATGTAAAAATTTGCAGCTGTCCTATCCGTCACAATGACCAGATGTTTTCCCATGACTGTAGCTGAAAGGAAAGTAGCAATGTACCTGACTGCCTGGACTTCTAAAAGGTTTATATGCCTATTAGACTCAGATTCTGACCAGTGTCCCCAAACTCGCAATGAGTTGCAGGAACCCCCCCATCCATACTGTTAAAGAGGCATCTGTAAAAATACTGAAAATGTAAGGGAAATACCCTGGTCTAAAAATATATGGAGCTGTGACTAACCCCAAAGATAAGACATTATATTCATATATTTAAACCTTAGAAATGTCTTATAGGATTTGCATATTGAGGCATGAAAATAGGTGTCCTCACTGAAGAGAATCCTGCCCTCAGAAAAAAAGGTCTTCAACTCCAGCCCTAGTTTCAGAGGGTGATGCCCTGGGCCAACTATGTCTCCTCAGAGTCACTCCAGACACCAAGGCTCTACGGGCACTGTCAGCCATATGTTTTGCAGCATTAAAAATTGCTGTTTACCCAGCCTGGATCCCTCAGCCAGCCAAACCTTGGCCAAAGTACTTTTGTCCTTTGGGGAATCAATGCATTGTGACAGGTGGTCACAAAGGAACATTTGATAACGTCCTATCACAACAGTGAAATTGGATACTCTAAGATCTAGAGCGTCAGAGGAACATTTTTCTGCCTGAAGTGTCCAATTTCCTCCCTGTTTTATCTATACAGGAGGAACTAGAGCCAGATCTGTACTGTGAGGGAAGTAGCTCTGTGACCATTAAATTGATCATGGGGTGGTGGAAGAGGAATTCAACTCCTTCTTATATAAAATCTCCACCTTTTTTGCAGAAGCTTGACTGGAAAAAGGGCTAACCCACACAACTTCTGCTACGATGAGAATGGAAACCTTGAAGTTGACAAGAAGAATTAGATGTTGATGTTGATCGCTTTCCCTGATGTAAGGGAAACAAAGGAACCTCAATAATGTCATCTTCTGAGGAAGAAGTCGTCTGCCAAAGAGGATGCTGTCCTTGGACAACAGCCAAATTCTGGCTTAGAATAAACAACAGTAGACAATGACATTTGGAGCCAAGGGGAGTGGGAGCTTCAGTATCAAGAGGCTCTGGGACTCCAGCCTCGACAAAGACTCTGTGTAGGTGGGGAGTTTGTCAGGCAAAGGTTAAGGAGATGGTTGACCCCAAACAGAAGAGTCTCAGGGTCAAGTAGATTATGCAGATTGACATTGAGAAGAGACATCCAATGGACAAACTGAAGAATCAGACTGTGGAGGCATCAGTGATGCGCCTTGACATTGAGGAGACGATGATGATCAGTGTCAACAGAAGACTCTGGTGGGCAAACAGGGGAATTAGACTAGGAACGTGCTGTTGACAAGCCTTAGATCGAGAAGTACTTTTAACTTTCTTTTTGGTCTCCTTCACAGGGAGCTCAGAAGTTGCCCATTTGGCTACTAAAGCCGAGTCAGGAGTAGGTCCAGCCAGCATGAGGATTGAAGAGACTGAAGGTGTATGAGCCCACATTAAAGATTTCTCTGTGAGTTTATCCACTGAAGTGAGAGACTTTTTCCCATAATGCGGCCTTAAGCCTTGAAGCCTGTCCATGTCTGGCCTTTAGATTAAAAGGGCAGCAAGATGGGCATGTTATAGAGACCAGAGTCTCACCCAGGTGAAAAAGAAACTCATTGTGCTCATCATTTTAAGCCAGCTTCATCCCACACTGTCTCTCCTAATGATACCACCCAGATTTGGTGAAGTTTGGTTCAGGGGGTCCAAAGTTATGGACCCTCAAAGTTATGGACTCCCCATCTTCTATTAGCTCCCATTGGAAACAATGGAGGATGGGGGCACCCCCTTTGGGAGTCCATAGCTTTGGACTCCCTGGACCAAACTTCACAAAGCCTAGGTGGTATCAATAAGAGACTCTTCTGATAGTACATTCCAGGTTTGGTGAAGTTTGGTTCAGGATGTCCAAAGTTATGGACCCTCAAAAATGTAGCCTTCATCTTCTATTAGCTCCCATTGGAAACAATGGAGGTTGGGGCACCCTTTTTGGGAGTCTATAACTTTGGACCCTCTGAACCAAACCTCACCAAGCCTGGGTAGTACCATCAGGAGAGTCCCCCAAACAATCCCTGAAAGTTTGGTCCTGCTAGCCCAAACTATGCGCCCCCTGCAGGCCAAAAACCAAAAAAGCACTAAAATGTTTTTAAAACCCACAAACGGAGGGGCGGAGTTTCAGACATGAATGGGGAGGGTTCAAACCCGAGAAACCCCCCCCCCCCCTTACCTACGTCCATGCAGTGAGGAAAAAGTCTAATTCTTAGACCCAAAGAGAAACTGGGTCCAGGGCGAAGTGAGATGGTTTATGGTACAAGGACCAAGGATATCATTCCATTCAGTGAACTACAGGACCAGAGAGCATAAAATCAGTGGTCCCCACTCGTTTGCTCATGGAGAGCCACGTCTGCACTTACCATCCGCCAAGAGAGACACATGACTACTGTAGGCCCATGCGCCATCCACCAAACATAGAATCATACAAAATATAGCTGTTAATATTAAATATATAACAATAAACTCTCTCGCCACCAAGGCTGAATCTTAGCCAGCCCTTGGGTGTCTGGAGTGAGGAGGAGAGCTTCCCTCTTGGCCGCCCGCTCTCTCCTCAGCATAAGGCTTAGAGGCCTGGGCACAGAGAGGGGAGGCACGCAGGGGAGAGAAAACTGGTCATGGAGGTTGGGGAATAAGGCCACCCTCCCACACATTTTTGAGAGGCTAGCTACTGACCCATCCTCCATCCCCTGCAGCATTTCAAGGTGGGGTCCTCCTGCCAGCCACAAACCTCACTGGGCCTTTGTCTACTGCCAGGATCAAAAGCCCTCCAAAATAACACCACCGACACCAACTTGCAGAATGGCAGTAGGGAGGAAGCCTTCCTGACAAAGGGCTGTGCCATGCCCCCCGGGAAAGCCCTAGACTGACAGGAAGGGCACCGAGCTTCAGCCACGTACTCCTCTCTTGCAGGTGACTTATGGCCACGCCATAGGGTTTTCAAGGCAAGAGACGTTTGGAGGCTGTTTGTCATTAGCTTTCCGTCATGTCACCCGAGTATTTCTTGGAGGTCTCCCATCCAGAGCTGAGGCTGAGAGTGTTTGACTGGCCCAAGGTCAATGACAGATCCTAGCCTGACACCTCAAGCACTACGCTGGATGGCTCCCACTTACCACGCCGACGTTCTGTAAAGATCTGCAATCAGACAGCAGGATAACTCTCCTAGGTGCATCAAGCAACACTGTAATACTGTTGTGTGGCACTTTCCAATGCCAGATACTACTCACCTGGTGCCCCTGTATACATGATGGAGAAAACATTAATGGCTATTGTAGCAGCATAAAACACTGGCAGGGCACGAAGGCCATTGGGCACAGGATCTTCCTGCAGGGAACAAGAAAACAGATGAAACCACCACAACGAGAGAGCACAGGTGTCCACGCATGAGACAAAAGCGGGTGGGTGGGTGTGTAAGGGAACTGGGGGCAGTTTGTAATGGTCACTGCAGGCACAAATGTAGAAATACTGATGGGGCAGCTCTGAACAGTCATGTGAGGGAGTTTTAAATCATGCAAGGAAGGTCTCAGCTACAGAGGGAGACCAGCAGGAAATGCACATGCGTCTACCCCTCTGTATCCCACACCTCAGCAAAGGTTTTCCCTGGGTGGGGAGATGTTCAGATGTCACAAGATGCGTGTGAACAACTGGAGACTGGGCCAGCAGCACATGCCCTCCCCTCCGCTTTCCTTCCCATGCAGAGCTTGATTCAAAACACCCAGGTTTGATCCCACTCCAGTCTGTTGAGCAGATCGGCAGTCAACCAGAAGAGAGATGTGAAGCTTCGGTCGGGGGGGCGGGGGGGGGATCCAATTTTTTCCTCAATTACTTTTCCCCATTTTTCCAATGGAAAAAAACCTGAATATTTGTTGGAGCACTAGAAACAAAAATCCTGTGAAATATTTTGAGAAAACCGTTGTCTTATTAAGTATTTTACTCTTTCTAAATGTAATGTGAAAAATCTGAACATTTCTCCAAATTGGGAAAATTGGAGAACATGTAAAAAACTTTTACATACAACATACGTTTTGTTTAAATGTAAGATTTTGTTTACATGTAAATATTTTTGTCCACAAATAATGTGCCACAATATGTCTAATACATTATGAAAAAGTTCACTCTTTTCTGTGTTATCAAGAAAGCTCTTATTTCAACCCCATGTGGGAGTTTCTGCTCAAAGAATACTCTTCTTTAGCTTACTGCGGAATTTGTTTTCTACCTCTATATGCCAGATACTGGTGCTCTGGCAGCATAAGATGCAACACCTGAACATTCTTTGTCACGTTCTAGGTAGACTTTTTTCCTTATAGATAATTAAGATATTTACACTTTTAAAACTGACAAATAGGCCAACTAGTACAATTGTACATGATAAGATGTAAGCAATGGATTTTATGTTAGCCAATCAATATTAGAAGTTCAGGCTTGATAAGAAAGGAAGTATTGCATATATTTTCAATTTTATTCATTCATTCATTCAATTTGGTAGACAGTCCAACCCCCGAAGGGGAGGGGGGCAAGTCCTCCCATGGCTTCCACATCTGCATAAATTTAACATCTTTAAACTAGAGCCTTTTCATCCCCCACCAGTGCTGACATTTGAACATCAAGGCCAGTTGGGGCTGTGGGTCTTTCTGCCACCGCCTCCTTGGACAAGGAGGAGACTGAGGGAGCCCCAGCCCTTGGAAGACCTGCCAGGGAAGGAACAGCCTCGGTCTGGTGCAGGAGGAGAGTCTTGGGTCAAGGCCAGCGAACCTCAGGCTCATAGTCCGGCTTCAGGGGCTGAACCAGAAGTCCTTCAGGAAGCAGCATCACCTCCAGGAGCCTCTTCTGTGCAGAAGAAGGCATGCTTGCAGGTGGAGTGATGGCCCAGCGCTGGTCACCAAAGACAAGGCCCAGAGGCTGCTCAGTCAGTGTCGAGTGGTGCCTGTCTGTGGATGGCTCAGCCAGAACTGAGGAGCAGCAACTGCTCCCAGTCAAGGTTTCCCCGATGAAAGCAGCCCAAGCAGAGTGAACAAGTGTGGAAGCAGCATCTCCACACCCCTTGTGTGCCTGCTTAGAACTCTGTGCACGTGACCTTGGACTGTGACCTGGCTGAGGCTTTCAGGATTTGCCCTCCCGATTTGGCACTTGGACCCATACTCACGACTTGTGTGCTGACCCCGGGCCTTGGACCACACTGACTACCTGTTGCCCCGGGTGCTTGCCTGAACCTGGTCAAATGAGGTCTGCTCAAGTTTGGAATCTAAGTTGGTGGAAGAGAAGTGAGTAGGCATAGTAACAATTTCAGTTTAACTGCTGCTTGTTGCTATGTTTACATGCTGCTGCCAGAATGTTAAAATGAACATCACTATCAGAGCAAATAAGAAGCCTGAGCTGGTATTTCACTTCTTTTTATTTTACTTTATTTACTTACTTATTACATTTTTATATCACATCCTCTCCTGCACCTTTTCCAGGGAATCCGTGAAATTAGGGGCGTAGCTTTATAAAAAGGTGCTTGGAGCTAATCCTGGGAGCCACCCACACACGCAGACACCCACAGCTGTGCCCTGCTGAACTCCACATGGAGACCTGGGGTGGGGCCAGCCCAACTCACTGGTGTTCAACTGCGCCTCTGCACCAAACTCCACAGGGAGTTCTGCTGGGGCGCAGTTGCAGGGGGGAAGGGGCACAGCCTTGAAATGCACCCCCAAGGGCTTTGTTACAAATCCAAACAGAGCACAGATTAAAAAGATAACAAATGAAAAGCATGGAGGTCTGTTGTATGCGAAGAACTTCAGTTGGCTTTGAAAAGGCAACGCCTGCAACAACCATTCATGGGCCAAGAAGATGCTCTGCCTCTGAAGTCGGAATGCGAAGAAGTGGAATGGCTGCGGCTACGCTGGGAGTGTGATAACCAGGTCAAAGATCCTGTGCAAGATCCCAGCCCCAGCCTTGTTAGTTGATGCATAATGTCCACACAACAGTTTTCCATGCATATCTGGATGGACTGATTGAATCGGAGGGGCTGGAAGACCTTGATGGACCTGGGCACGGCACGGAACTGTCAGGCCTGTGCCATTCTTGGCCTGGCAGTTCGCATGTCTGCACCAAGGCCACAGATGGCCCATCCGTTATCATCACCCGAGGCAAAGGAGGCCTCCCCCTGCTCATATGTAACTAGTCAATAGAGCTTAAACGTTCACTCTTATCAGCCTTCCTCTGAAGGAGTGAACCGCCTGTCTGTAAACAATGCTTCTGTTCCCACCATCCTTTCTAATGCTGATATTATGGGAATGCGAAGGTGGGGGGATTATGGGTTGAACCAAACTGTAACTTACAGGTAATACCAGAGGCCAGAGAGCCAAGCTTTAATTTCGGCTATCTGAGCCCTGGGCTGACACAGTTCCAATAAAGATCTTGAAACCTTCTTGAGTCTCATTTGATGACCAGAGTAACAGACCCTGACAGGAGCTGATGTTGCTGGTGCGGGAATCAAAGAAGAAACAAGCAGGAAACACAGCTCTGACCTCTCTGAGCCCACCCAGGGCTCCCAATGCTTGGAGCCAAAGCCCCCCGTCCGCCCCCCTGCCCAGTCCTTTGAGCTTGGTACTAGAAGTTTCTCTGATTCAATTCTGCGCATCCTTGGTACCCTCAGGGTGATACACAGAGACCACAAAAAGAGCATCTCCTGTTTCCAAGAGAGGAAGTCATCTGTTTGTCAGTAGATGCCAAGAGCTACCATTAAGAAAACAGAAAAGACCATGCTTGAACCTACTGGGTATTGAAACACACTGAGCAATATATTTAGTGGCCATATTCCAGCCCTGACTAAAACCGTCTTAGGGACTTTAAAACTTGGCATTCTTTGAAAAGGGAGCATTTGACCCAGGGGACCCACGACTCCCAATGCTTTCATGCTTGCCCTGTAGTATTTATAGCAACTGCTCCTTTCACCAAAACAAATCATCCTGATAAGGGGGGCAGGGGGCTGCAACTTGAAACCCAGTCTGTTTTAAGTTTGCTGCCTTCAGTTGTGCAACTGGGCCTTTTATTTTGAAGCCCAACGGAAAGGGCATCCAACAGGCCTTTCTGGTCAGCAAAGGTGAGGGTTAGGGTTAGAAGACTGGCCGCATTGGTGATAGAAGTCCCTCCTGGATACCTCAGGGCCTCTGGACAAATATCTGCACTGAAAGGAGCCTAATTTAGCCCCCTTCCTTCCCTTCCTTTTTTATGAACTTCATCTCTATGCTCCCTTTCTTGCAGAAACTCTTTCTGAGTTGCAGTTCGGCAGTTGCAAAGCACTCCTGCTGTCAAATGCTCCCTTTTCATTTGCATGCGCTGGTAATCTGTACAACAGCCCTGTAAAGTAAGCTAATATTACTTCTTGATGGTGGGGGGAAGGGTTCTGAGAGGGAAAATGGCTTCCCAGAGGCCACCCGGGCAGCTCTGGACTGAGTGACAGACTGCCGAACAACACCCAGGAGATCCAACTATTCCAAAAAGCTGAGCCCTGCATGGCCCTGAACCCTCATCTCAAGCATCTTTCATAGTGGTTGACAGACGATAGATCTTCCTCATCCCCTCTGCCTCAGTCAAATGCCTCCTCAGCCACAGAACTCAGCCGCAGCCATGATGAGTTCCATCTCTTTCTGCATACAGGATTGTTACTTAATGCAACATAGGCCCCTTCCGCACACGCAAAATAATGCGCTTTCAAACCACTTTCACAACTGTTTGCAAGTGGATTTTGCTATTCCGCACAGCTTTAAAAAGCACTGAAAGCAGTTTGAAAGTGCATTATTCTGCATGTGCGGAATGAGCCATAAATAGAGGTTCTCCCAAACTAATTTTCAGACTTGCTAAATCCTGCAGACTTCACAGAGAACCTAAGGCACTCCGCTCCAGCTGGAGGCCAAGAGGTTGTGAGTCAGTGACCGTGAAACCTTGTTGTCACTTGTATTACAATCATTTGTCAGCAACAGCAAGAACAGGAAATGCTCAAGCAGCCACTAACCTTGTTTAAGATGAAAAATCTAATCAGCACAAACAGCACACCAGACATCATACCAGATAACAGTGGGGAGATAAACCAAGAGGCAACTGAATAAAAAAAGAAAAGAAAAAAGAAAGAGCCAATATCCAGTAAGAGGCACAGTGTCCCATTTAAGAAAACAAAAAGTACTGCAAAGAAAAACAATGATTAACAATGGACAATATTTATGGTTTCATGATCTCAGCTACTGCAGAATTGGGGATGGGGGGATGCTCCCAGTTACAGAAACCAAAACATAAAAATGGACCACAATCCAGCTGAAGTCAACAATGTGGGTACCACCAACGGCAGTGGCGGCAGGGTGAAATAGGTGGGCTGAAAAGTTCTTCGCTTTGGTTGGGTCACACCAGATGTTTTTCCAAAGTCGAATCAGCTCCTCCCCTCCCCAAAAAGTAATTCTGAGAACAGTTATTTGCATGCTTAATAGGAAGCTGATGATTTCCTCCCCATCCAGTCCAGCACTGAGAAATGCCACAAACAAATCATTAATGTGAGAATTGGTTTACGACTGATTCACGATGCTTTTCCAAAACAACACCAGGACATTTTTAAAAGGCATAATCAAACTATGTTGTAAGTGCTATCCAGATCTTTACAGCTGATTGCCACGGAGTGTGCCATGGGCAGCTGTTAAATGAGAAACAAGATTCCATTCAATTCAGTGGGGAGACTTTCCTTTATATTCAAAATGATAATGTCCAGGAACTAATTCTGTCACCTTCATTGGCTGCAGAGTTAAGGGAAGACATATTGCTTTGGGAAGACCCTGACCTACCTATTTGCTGGGGAACCATCTAGAAGAAATGCTCATAGCTTCTGGTATCTGATCAGTGCTGTAGTGAGAATTCAACTGCATGGTTACACAGTCCAGGGCAGTCTCGGAGTGGGCGGCATACCAAGAACCATTTCCGCTGGGATTCCGACCTTGGCCTGGGTTGCAAACAGCCTGACTGATGGCCTTTGCCATGCTGTCCAGCCCACCTGCTAAAATCTTCCTCCCCAGCCTGGTCTTCAGAGGTGAGGCAGTTGGCAACCAACAGCAAGGCTTTCTCAGTGGTGGCCATCCCCTTCTCACCTGGCTACTACACAGCTCTCTCTGAAGCCCCAGGTCAGAATATTTCCTGGTACTGAATAACTGAACAAGGGATTTGATCTTTTCATCCTTCTTACAATCTGTTTCTAGGCTGAGGTCTAAGGATGACTTACAGTTCAGTCTGGTGGGGGGGGGGGGTAGTTGCAGATGCAGCCACACCACCTCCTAGGGGGCTTGCTGAGATGTGGCTAGCAAGCAAAAAGCAACGCTGCCCCTTTCCTCGTGCAAATGGCATATGAAGCTCAATGGGCGGCACCACCAATTCTGCTGGTGTTAGTCGGCATCAGCAAAGGGGGTGGGGGTGGCGTTCCAGATCTAAAAGGGCTCAGGAAGCCGACTAAAGCTACCTCTGCCCCTTGGGTGCTGGCATGGGCTCCTGCACAGCTCCCCAGCACCAGCATGAGTGCCCCTGTGCTGATGTAAGAGGTGTGTCAGGATTTCACCACCTCCTGAGAGGGTTTGCCCCTCCCTCAGGAAGGATTGCACTGTTAGGCAGCCAAATGTTTTATGTGCTGGGTTTCTGATGCATTTTTATTATTTGGCTTTTATTGGCTACTTTTTAATGGTTGTCAATGTTATGAATTTTATCTTGAGACCTACTTGGAGGAGATCTCTGAAGAGACAGCATATAAATGTTTTACATGAACAAATAAATTCAGCTGCTCCCATCAGACCTTATAGACTTTAGCTTTGGATTTATATTTAATATTGTTCCTTTTGATTTCTCATGTCCTACTATACTGCTAGCCCTCAGTCTTGAAGACTGGAAACCAGAGATGGCACAAAATAAAAAGAAATGCTAATTACCAATCTTGACAAGCTGCATCCACTGGACTCCTTGGGTGCCAATGGCCACTAATGAGAACCCAATGGTGGCTCCCACAATGCAATGCGTTCCAGATATTGGCAGTTTCAAGAAAGATGCGATCAGCTGCCAAACAGCAGAGCCTGAAACGGAAGGGAGGGGGGAGCATGAACAGCACATCTGGATGCAAACATTTGTTCCACCTCAGCCCTCTTGTTCCAAAGCACCCACTCCCCGCCCCAGAGTCAGCTCTTTGCACAAGTGCTTTTGTCCATAAACACTAGATTCCTAGAACTGGATACCCGGCTGAAGTACCAGCTTCCTCCAACACAGCCTTTCTTTATTTTTGGAAGTAAACAATGTTTCTAACAAGTGTAGACTTTGTGCAAATTGCATAATGGTTTTACTTTCATTGGTGCTTGCCCGATTCTGTGCACGTTGATATAACACTAAAGCAGAAGAATGTTGCTCTGCTATGTTTCACAAGAAACCACACTTCCCTTCTGTTATTTTTCCAACTTTAATCACAAAATAAGGGACCACAATTTTTAGCAACGACAATTTTTAGCAAACTGAATAACCATAAAGGGAAGATTAAATAGCCTTTTAGCCACGGAAGGTGAAAAATGTCAGCAACATTCTGATTACGAGACAAGTTTCACAAATTCTCAGTTAGAAGATTAAGATCTATTAAGCTCAACTTCCCTCCAGCACCACCTACAACTGATTTTGGAAGCCCCCAGCCCCAAAAGTTCCTGATTTTTCCTGATACTTCTGCCCTTCGTGGAAGCCCAGCCATAAAACTGGGGCTACCAGCTATGTAGTGTACAGCTGTTGGTAATCTAGATTTGTCTTAACCTAATTTATTAGCAACCTTGAGACCTATAAAAGGAAAGAAGCTCAGATACATGAATGACCCAAAGTCTCTTACAGAGGAGGGCCTTAGAACCTCCAAAGAGGACTCCCAGGGGAACTTTCACCCAGGACAGGAGCTCCAGAGAGAGGGAGTGTCTAGGCAGCAGTTTGAACAGGTTTTTCTGTGGCCACAAACCTGTTTCTCATACCTCCTGTACAAAAAGGGGTCACAGAGGAGCTTCAGCACAAACTACAGTTGTTGAGTGGAGACAGGGTGTTGGGGAGTGAGTGCAGAGTCAGTTTTTGGTGCCTGGCGGTGCTCGGACGGTTGACTTTTGCCCCTCCCGAAGGTGCTGGGTGAGACCATGAAGCGGACTGCAGAGTCGGAGAGAGAAGTCTAACTGCTGCTGCTATAGAGCTGAATAGACAATCCTGATGCTGGTTTCCACATCCTTGTGACCTAATTTGCTGTGCTTTGTTTCTTATTTCTAAAGTTAAAGCTGCTTTGTTGACTTAGAACAAATCTTCCTACATTTAAACTGAAACAGCTTCGCCCAAAGCAGAGAAAGGAAGTTCAACATCCTCCTTTGGGAACTAATTCAACTTTTGATATGGATGTAATGCAAGAATTATTGTTCCAGGTGGATATAATATCTACAACTATGCTGGGCGCAAATGCTGAAGTGGAGAAAATAGATGGAGAATTGAATGAAATTAAGCAGAAAATGAATACAATTGCCTCATTGGAGGAGGGAATAGACACAATTTTAGAGGAGCTTAAGACTATAAACAAAAGCATGAATGCTTCAGAGGAGAAGAAAGGACAAGACTTATTGATCTTGGAGATTAAACAGAAGGAAAGACTTTTCAGTACCTGAGAGGATGTCTTTTCAGTATAAAGGGACCAGAAGGAGAAGTCATACCTTAGCTAACGCAAATGAATTTCTTAAAAAAATATAGGAGAGAGCTGAAATAAATTTAATGGCGTAATTTGTTTATTTGTTTATATATCACTCTTTATATATCACTCTTTTATATATCACTTTTATATATCACTCTTTTATTTTATTTTTATTTATTTCTCTTGGTATTTTCTTTCTTTTCAGGCTTTTACTTTAGTTTTTAAGCATGTATAAATCTTTGAGTTGAAATGTGAACGGAATTAACTTGGAATGTGAATGGAATGAACTGTCCCATGAAAAGGAACAAGGTTTTTGGTCACATGATTAAAAAGGACATTCAAATTTGTTTCCTCCAAGAAACTCATATAATACAAAATGATTTCCCAATTTTTTGGTAAATAAGAAATTGGGTATTTCTGTAAGAAAACTTAAGAAAAAAAATGTGGTGTTGCACTATGTTAAGGGAAACTTAGAACCAGTCTTGAAGTATACAGATGCAGGTGGATTATTTTTGTTGGTGGAAATTAAGTTACAATCCATGAAAGATGATTAGCGTTTATGCACCAAACAATGGCAAAATGACTTTTAAAAATCAGCTATTAAATAAAATTTCTGAAATGGATTATGTTAATTTTATTTTGCTTGGTGACTTAAATGGGGTTACAGAACTTAAATTAAATAAAAATAGAAGTAAAGAAGTAGAGGAGAACAGTGAAAATCGGAAGCTTCCCAAAACTTTTTCTGACTTAGTTGAAAATCTAGGTCTGACAGATGTTTGGAGACATGTTCATGGCTCGGAAAAGGAATTTAGCTTTTGTTCTATGAGGCATAGGTCCTGGTCAAGGATTGATATGACATGGGACTCCCATGAGATATTCAACCATGTGATTAAGGCAGAATTTTTTTCAGATTCTGTCTCTGATCACAAACCAGTAAGAACAGAATTTAGAGGAAGGAAAGAGAATAATGAATTTAGATAGACTTCAAAACACATTAATATGTGATACTTCTATTGCAGAAGACTGTAAAAAAAAGAATTCAGAATTTTTTTGCATACAATATTCATGAAGATCTGGACTGAGGTACAATTTAGGATGCTTTTAAAGCATTTATGCAAGGATTTTTATGGAGCAGAGCTGTAGGGAAAAAACCAAAACAAGCTTAAAAATGAGACATTAACTAAACAGATACAGCTCAAAGAAAATAAATTGATAGAAAACCCAAAAGATGTTAAGATTATACAACAGCTTAAAATTTAAAAGCACAACTGGACTTAATAGCCTCTGAAGAGGTTAGTAGGCAGCTACTTCAAATAAAACATCCAGAATTATCAAAAAAAAAGTGTTGAGGCTAGAAATTCAAATGGGAAACACCTCCTCACCAATTAAATATGTATATTTATTATACCCTTTTATTGTACAGCTAAAGCTACATGCATTATATATTTTTCAGAATCAGCCATTAAACATCAACGGTCATACCAAGATCAAAGAAGCTTTAAAGTTCCAAATACAATGAGATGGCCTCCAATATGAGTTCACAGGAGCTGCACCAATATCAAAATCTTCTTGCTTGTTAATATGCAATATTTTAAAGCCTATTGTACTGAACATGGGGTTTGGGATAATGCTAGATGAAGCTCAAGTGACTCACAAAGCCCGTGGAGGAGACAAACTTTGTTCCGAGTGTCTCTTTTCTCCTTCCCAGCTAGAGCAGAACAGGCAACCCAATCTAGATGGGAGGGCTGAACAGGCCCTTGGAGCTGGAGTTGCGCTGTGCCGACGTGTTTGCCCCCTCTTGCTGGCTTAGGAGGCATCTATGCCGACAAAGATGGCAAACTGGGAGGAAAACGTGGCTGGGGGTAGGCTGTCAGGGGATGCTATCTAGGTGATTGAGATACATTCCCGGAACCATGCAACTGCTTAAAATAACAAATTGCTGCTGCTGGAAAGATATATGTAACCAGTCTGATATATGTATCCACTGCCATCTGTGCATTCTTTTCTTGATCTTTACTTTATGGTTTCACACACTTTGTAGACAACTAGGCTTCCCCTGGTAATCCTGTCCCATGGGAACTGTGTTACATCCGTTATCTTGCAGGGCAGAAAGCCAGGTGGCTTTCTCTTGCCATCTGCCGTCGACCTTCGGGTGTCTCATCTCCAAAGGCTGTTTTTCACAAATGTGGGGAAAAGTGTGTGTGTATGTGGGGGGTCTCTCTCTGGGGATGAAGGGGACTGTAAATGCCAGCTTTGTCAGAACTGTCTTTGCCAAGTGTGGTGCTTTGATGCCTATTCAATAAACGCTACTGATCAATACTTCAGAGTCCGTTTATTGGCTTAAGGTTGTGAGACCTAACGGTGAGCGAGGGGAATCCAAGGGGTGGAGCCAAGTTTAGAACCATCTTTCCAAATGGAAGCTCTGCCTAGATAAGCCAAGGAGGCATCAGCCAAGGCCAGAATCTTGCATTGCCTGTTCAGCATCACCACAGCTGTGGGTTTCTCACAAACACTCTTACTTAGGCTGATCCTATCTGGGAGTGCTTTTGTGCTCCTTGGTCATTCCCTTTCAATCATCCGTCGTCAGTAAGACTGAAACTACAATTCTACGGAACACTTAATATATGCTGTCCCCACAGAAACCTAACGACCGAGGCAAGATCCGACTATAAGTGTATCTGGAAGCCCTGCTCAGAAAAGATTCTGATTCTCAGCCGGGAGAATGGCTTCCTGCTCACGCTGGCTGCAGCAGCAACTCTGAACCAAAGATCATCACTTTTTGGTGCCTGAGTAAAGGGACTCGATTGCTGCTTTTCACTTTGCATCCAAAACAATTACCCTTAACAAAATATAGTTACGTGGTTAAGAAATGTCAATTGAAATTACAACAAACAGCCACTTCCGTAGAAAAGTAAAAGTTATTAATTTGGAGAGTTACCAGGGGATCTCCTGGAATTATCACTGATTTCCGGGCTACAGAGACCAGTTGCCTTGAGGGAAACGACTGCTTTGACTCTGGCATTATAACCTGATTAGGTCTCTTCTGTCCCCAAATCAAGGGGCTCCATCCCAAAATCCCCAGGAATTTCCCAACCCAGGATTGGCACACCTACAATGCTTGAGCTCTCCTACCAAACAGTTGAGAGGCTCTTGTTTCAGAACTATCACTGCAAAATAAGCGAATGGGAATTGAATTTGCATTTAGGTGCAAATAGAAGGGAAGGAGTAAAATTGAAAGAGACATTGGCCTTGCAGCAGTTCAGCAATGTTTTGACTGGTGCTGCAACTGTATTGAAGCTACCAAAAATTATGTCTGCGAAAATGCCAGGTAAACAGAAAGCTTATTCAGGCAGTCTGGTGTGATTTCCCTGTTGCTTCTGTGGCTGCTAATACAGTACAGCAGTGGGACTTCTGCTTGGCTTGGCAGGTTCCCTTCTAGTCTTCCTTGACCCAGTTTCCCGTCCCTGCTCCCCAGGCCAACATGGCTTTCCAGCTTTAAAAACCCCCGCAATTGAACATTGTTGTAACAATATGTGTATCAGGTTCACTGAATTCTCAGCTTTTCTTTTTCAAATAATAAGTCTCCAGCCCCTTTTGTTGTGGAGATATAAGGGGGAAAGCAATGAACAGTACTTTTAAAAAGCGACAGCTGGGAATTTAGAAATTTAGAAAATTTAGAATTTAGAAACCCTCATGAATAGATTGAATATCAATATTCAATTTAAAACAACAGCAACAAAGTGGTGGCGAGACAAAATGGCTGCTGTGTGGAGACTTTGTCTGGGCAAATGACATATATGTGGGCTGGGCAAATCCAAACATTTCCACCTACACATTACCCTGTCAGGCTTTGTGGTGATCTGTCCCAAAACTTTACAGCAAAGTAGGTTTGGAAAAAACTGGTGAACACCCAGGGAATCGCCGGAAGATGCAAGAATGGACCATGATGCTGTGGAGAAGCAGGGAGAACAACCTCCCAAAAGCGCTGAAACGGGGGAAAATAACCCACATGGGAAAAGTCATAGCTGCATATTAAGAGTGTTTAGACTGGTGCTTTTAATGGACATTTCAGCACAACAGGTACATGGAGGGTGCTGTGGGAGCCCCACTTTGCCTTTGCTGAGCTTGAAACTGAACTTACTGCATTGGATTGGAGGAGGAGGAGGAGGAGGAGGAGGAGGAGGAGGAGGAGGAGGAGTTTGGATTTATATCTCACCTTTCCCTTCTGCAAAGAGATGCACGGTGTCTTACAAGCTCCTTTCCCTTCCTCTCCCCACAACAGACACCTTGTGAGGTAGGTGGGGCTGAGAGAGTTCAGAGAGAACTGTGACTAGACTAAGGTCACTCAGCAGAAATGTAGGAGTGCAGAAACACACCAGATTGTAAGGCTGAACACACTCAGACAAAGCTAACTTTAGAAAAGGAACTTTATTGATTTATGTCGCCCTAACTATAGGGTGCTGGAACTGAGGATTCTTGTCCTCAGTTCCAGTATTTAAACTATTTACAAAGACAGACAGCATCCAATCAACTCTTCCCCTCCTCCGAGCTCCTGGTCTCCCATTGGGTCTGAAGCTCTGGTGGAATGTAGCTTCTCAGTTTGTTTTCCCGCTGTAAGGATCTCAGTCGTTCTTGTTTCCCTTACAGCCTAACCTGACCTTGACGG
>NC_059435.1:505000-707500 GCF_021028975.2 Sphaerodactylus townsendi | reverse complement strand
TTACAATGTTAAAGTACCAGATGCTAATTCTAAAACTACTATGGAGGGACTTTTTACACTGGCAGTCCTTTGGGAAGGCAGGTGGCAAATCGAATCTATAAGATTGCCTGGCCAAGCTCTGAGAAGCTTCTCAACCCTGCACAGCCAGTGGTTTCTTTGGAGGCCTGTCATTTTCACAGTCAGTTCCCTAGCTTTTCTTTACATTACACTTTTCTTTACATTACACAGCCATTCCCTCCCCCCCCCGCCCCCACCAAATTACTCCCCAAAGCCTTAGTATGAAAATATTTGTCTTATGCAAGATACATTTCCCGAAGAGGCTTTAGAGGGCATCATTTTTGTGAATGAGACGATGGAGCACTTCCTCAGCACTTCCAGGATTGCAACTAGTGTCTGACTCAGGCTAAAAACAGAGGTTCAGACCAGACACCTTGTGTGGCATGAGGACAGACGTCTCAGTTGTCCGTCACATCGAACAAGTGGGCAGTTTACCTTCAAATCACTCCAAAGTGCTGCAAGGTGAAAAGTGGGGTGTCTGTCCCCCCCCCACCGCCATTTTCCCTGCCCAAACAGTTTTTGCCTTCTCAGCACTTCAGAGCCAAATAGAGAGTTTTTAAGATAAACTTTGGTATAACGGTGAGCTGGGATAGGGTTGGGGTTAGTGATACATGTAATATCTAGTTTGGACCCTGCTTACAACATGTTCTGTGTACATGGAGAATCTCATTGTACATGGGCTCTCTTAAGACATCTTGAGAAACTATGGATTAACTAAATGGTGAAAAGGGTGATTGTCTAGCCTTAAAGCTATACATCACACAAAACACAAAACTAACTGTGGTAAATAAACCAGCTTCAAATAATGGTTTCAAGCACCTGGTTTGTGGAGCCTGCCAAAGCAGAATCTTGAAACCATGATTTGAAGTTGGTTTATTAAACACAGTTAGTTTTGTGTTTTGTATGATGTACAAGTACTGAGCCCTCCGGGGATAGGGCGGTATAGCAAGTTTAATAAATAATAATAATAATAATAATAATAATAATAATAATAATAATAATAATAATAATAATAATAATAATAAAGTACATGAACCCACATACAAAACTGTCTTATACTGAATCATGCCATCAGGTCAGTGTGATCTTGGATTGGCAGCGGCACACCAGCGTCTCAGGTGGAGGTATTTCACATCACCTAATGTCTGGTTGGTTCAACTGAAGATGCGAGGGATTGAACCTGGGAACTTCTGCATGCCAAGCACTGGCGGAACATCCATCTGGCAGTTTGGGCCATTGCCCAGGGCATTAAAATTTTGAGTCACATGGGGGCATGTGAACGATCCGAGCGATTTTTTCCAATGGGAGCTAAGGAGATGGGGGCTGCCCCTTTGAGGCTCCATAGCTTTGGCACCCCTGAACCAAACTGCACCAAACTTAGCGGGTTTCATCAGGACCATCTCCAGATAATATCCTGAAATTTTGGTGCCAATACATCCAAAAATGTGCTCCCTGCAGGCACATCCCAGAAATTTGCCCAAGAATCTTTGTTCTGCAGTGAGTTTTCTGCATTGCTGTCAATGGGGAGTGCAGGCTCGGGGGGCACATTTCTGAAGGCACAGTCTCAAAACATTCAGGGTCTTAACAGGAAACGGCCCTGATGATACCCCCAGGTTTGGTGCAGTTTGGTTCAGGGGGGGCAAAGTTATGGGTCCTCAAAGGGGGTGCCCCATTCCCCATTCTTTCCAATGGGAGCTAAGGAGATGGGGGCTACCCATTTGAGGATCCATAATCTTTCCCCCCCTGAGCCAAAATGCACCAAACATGGGGAGTGTCATCAGGACAGTCTCCAGATGATACCCTGAATTTTTTTGGTGCCGATACGTCCAAAAATACGCTCCCTGCAGGCACATCCAGAAATTTGTCCAAGAATCTTTGTTCTGCAGTGAGTTTTCTGCATTGCTGTCAATGGGGGCGGGGGGTGCAGGCTGGGGGGGCACATTTCTGAAGGCACAGTCTCAAAATGTTCAGGGTCTCATCAGGAGACTGCCCTGATGTTAGGTTTGGTGCAGTTTGGTTCAGGGGGGCCAAAACTATGGACCCTCAAAGGGGGTTCCCCCATTCTTTCCAATGGGAGCCAAGGAGATGGGGGCTACCCATTTGAGGGTCCATAACTTTGTCCCCCCCGAACCAAACTGCACCAAACTTGGGGGTGACAGTCTCCTGATGATACGCTGAAATTTTGGTGCTGATATGTCAAAAAATGCACCCCCTGCTGCAGGCACCAATGACCTGGTGCAAAAAAAAAATTTTTTTGGTCGTGGTGGGGTGGCCGCCTATGGGGGGGGGGGCATCCAACTCAGGTTTTGCCCAGGGCTCCAGTTTGCCTCGTTACACCCCTGATGCCAAGCAGATGTTCTTCCACTTAGCCACAGTGGCTTCTTCCCTGATGCTGTCTGCACCATAATGCAAACCTGGATACTGACTAGATTCATATGGGAGAGGCAAGGGAAAGAACTAAGGAGTCAAAGTCAGTATTTTTGAAGCAAACTAGGATTTCACTGTTTATATGTGAGGCAAATCCTAGTTTCATAAGCTAACCATTGTTAAACTTGATTAAACTTTTGCAGTAGGTGTGAACTGAGCCTGTCATTCATTCATTCATTCATTCATTCATTCATTCATTCATTCATTCATTCATTCATTCATTCATTCATTCATTCATTCATTCATTTGATTTTTATATCGCCCTAACCCAAAAAGGCTCAGGTCATCAAGCATATTACTGCATATTGTTGCTGAAATTATTCACATTTGAACAATAAACTTATCCTGGAAATTAGGTTTTATATAGGTAGAGTATGGATGAAAATTATATAATACTATATATTTTTACATTAATTTTTACACTACATTTTGAGTTGAGTGCATCAGAAATGGACCCCCAACACCTTCTTCACTTCTCCAGGCAAGGAAACCACCCACTGACGGTCCTGTGAGATATTTTTTCTGCATTTTCCCCTTCAGGGATTGAGGTGCTTAAGAAATGGTCGTGGTAATAAAAAGGGTAATAAAAACACTTTCCATCAGCCCTGTAATTATCCCAGAAGTTGAAGGATGCCTACTGTTTTAAACCCTTCTAGGCAATCCCCCTTATAAATAAATACTGAGGTAGATTTTAAACTTAAACAGAATGAAAGGTTTATTAACAGAGAGGAGATGGGAGAGGGAGATAAACAACTTGAAGAGAAGAAATGGAGGCAGGCAGGAGAAATATGTATGTGTGATACATAAATACATCCATCCATACATTCAAAAAAGCTTTGGCAGAGAATAATCAGTATTTGGTTGTTCACTGGCACACACTTAATATATTTCAGTTTCAGTTAGCTTAGATGTTATGTATATTTCTTAGAAGTTCCTAGATAATACAGGTTCTTAAATTTCAGATGGTATTGACTAATGGCTAGCCCATTCAGGGTCTAACTCAGTCTGGTACTATTTCAAGTACCCTCACAAACCTCACTCAGGTGGCGTCTGCACGGGCCAAAAATAGCTCCCCTGGAATGGTAAAAACACTGTTCCAGGAGCACTGTTTGCACGACCGCCACCTCCCCAATGAGGCAGTGCCATGCTTTCCCGCTCCCACCCGGGCAGAAATGCCGTTTCCCTGCCTCGCTGAGTGAGTGAGGCTTTTGGGAAACAATGAGCGTTTCCCCACTTACCTGCTCCTGCGCGCTACTCTCCCCAAGTAGCTCGGGGTCCCCCAGCTCTCCCCATTACAGGGGCGGCGACAACGCAGCCGCCCCGACGCTGCCGCTGTTGCGCCCCCTCAGCGTGCGACATTCCTGGCACCTTTTGAAACGGTGCCTTTTGGTGACCCCGCACAGAGCATGGGGTCGTGGGGAAGCCCAGGCGCGCGTCAGAAATGACGCGCACTGGGAGTAGCGCGCAGCAACCACTCACCCAGGTAAGTGGGGGAAACTACCAACATTTCCCTGCCAGCGCCATGGGAATCACATCCCCCCCCCCACTTACCTTCTCTCCCTGCAGGGGAGAGAATTTATTAATTCGTTAATTGTCTAAAAATTAATTTTTTGTAAGGAACAATGGCCCTTTAAACTTTTAGCAAAAGTGAGAACCCATGAGAAGATCTAAGGAGAGAAAGTAAGTGTGGGGAAAGAAAATGGAGGTGCTCCATGTGGAGGTGCTCTGGGGCCGCTCTGGGGCCACTCGCACCTCAGCATGCGAATGACCCCGGGGCTCCACCGGCATTATATATGCCAGTGGGATGCCGCTGTAGGGGCCTGTGCGAAATCCACCTCAGAAACCTCAAAACTAAACAAAAACACTCTCTCTGGAGGAAAATTAAGCAAAACCTAGTACCACAAATTAACTAATATCCAGGAATTTCCCCCCTCATTGGTTTATATATATGGTCCTTATATATATTGGTTTATATATATGGTCCTTATATATATTGGTTTATATATATGGTTCCCTCATTGGTTTATATATATGTTCCTTATATATATTGGTTTTTATATATGGTCCTTATATATATTGGTTTATATATATGGTTCCCTCATTGGTTTATATATATGGTCCTTATATATATTGGTTTTTATATATGGTCCTTATATATATTGGTTTATATATATGGTTCCCTCATTGGTTTATATATATGGTCCTTATATATATTGGTTTTTATATATGGTCCTTATATATATTGGTTTATATATATGGTTCCCTCATTGGTTTATATATATGGTCCTTGTATATATTGGTTTGTATATATGGTCCCCTCATTGGTTTATATATATGGTCCTTCAGGTTTGTCCCTCAACACCGGTTCTCTCACGTGGATTCCACTCAGCACAAATATAACTTCTTTAAGATATTATAAAAAGTGTTTTCGGGAAGAATTCCACATCTCTCTTCCCCAAAATGAGTTCAGCCCATTATATTTCTGTCAACCCGGGTTTTTCAAATATTGCTAAACTAGTGATCTTTCCCCCCGCAACCCAGATTGAAGACAACTCCTGCCTCCTGAGCAAATGCAAGCAGGCAGGAAATGCTTTATTTCTCCTGTCCAAACCTCTTATGTTTGTTATGTTTTTATTGCACATGCAAGTGTTGTTTTCCTGGAATCTATATACACAGAAGTGTATAGTTGTGAGATTGTATTTTCCCCAGTATCCACAGTCATCACAGACCCTAGAACACAACTGGGAATAAATAAAAACAATAATGTGAGGTCATCTTAAGATACTTATTGGATTTTTTGTACATCAGGTTTCCTTCTGAAGACCAGTCTAAAAAAGGACCACCAAGAGTCAGTTGCAAATTCTGCCCAAATAGGATTCCATGACCCTCTCTCTGTCATTTGCCTGCTCCCTCTACATACACAAACCTTCCCGTTCTTAATGTGAACAACTGTGGGGTCTGCATCAGGGTTAATGATAGAAACCGCCAGCTCTCAATTTAGTATTTTACATTGGGATATTCATGAAACCCATTCAGAGAAGCTTTCACAATCTTGATCCACCTTGATCTGAGATTGCAAATGCCTTAGCAGACCAGGTGCTCGGGAGCAGCAGCAGCAGCAGAAGGCCATTGCTTTCACATCCTGCATGTGAGCTCTCAAAGGCACCTGGTGGGCCACTGGACTCTGGTCTGATCCAGCAGGCTCATTCTTATGTTCTAAAGGTTGCATAATAAAATTACTAAATAGTAATGATGTTGAGATTTTAGGGAATACAGCACATTATTTATTGCAGGTGCTCTCATCCAGAGAATTTTAAGATGCTTTGGTCAAATGTGACATTGTTCTGCCAATTGTTGTGATATTTATGCCTAATAAAGGTTGAACTTGAACTTGAGTTGATCTAGACCCAACTGATTGGTCTTTTTGACAGTTCAGCCTATTCATAAAACTCTCCTCCAGCACCACATTCCAAAGGAATCAACTTCTTTCCTTCGTTGCCCAGCTGCCACAGCCATACAGAGTATGTGAAAGAGCTGCCACCAAGTTTGTGATAATTATTTAAGTTTTTTACCTTTCTCTATGTTTACATCTGTGGGGATGTGCTGTAAAAGGATCAAGAAACCAGCTATACCATCATCAGATCCAAGGAAACCACAGTTACTGCCGATGGCTTGAAACCAGCTTCATCGTATGTCTTCCAGATTCGAGCACGCACTGCAGCAGGATATGGTGGCTTCAGCCGAAGATTTGAGTTTGAAACCAGCCCAGTGTGTAAGTCATCTTAATTACTGCCTGCCCATGTCTGTGTAATGGCTGCGCTAAAGGGGGTCAGCAGGTCAATATCTTTGCAGGGGATTCTCCAGCTTCCCTCGCAGTAAGGCGTTCTGTAAGGCATTCTTGACCTGTCATGGCGCAGCACTTTAACTTATCTTTCCCAGTTTTGCTTCTTCTCATTCAACCAGTTGAGGAACAGAATATAAGGAGGTATTTAAACTGTAAATATCTGTTCCTTGTTGCAAGTGATCTGCTTCTGGTGCCCAGTATTTATTTGTTGATTTTTAGTGGCCAGCCATATGACTGTTCTCTACTAGACCGGAGGAGAGCTACTAGCAGTTAGAATCAATAGAACTAGGGTAGAGATTCATGCATCGACTGATTCAGTGTACTTAGTTTTGTTTATTTTTATACACACTATTTTCTGTCTTCAGGTGTGTAAATTAGCAATCCATGGCTTAAGAGTTCTAGATATATTTTCCATTTCTTCAACTTATTAGTGTATCTTTGGGGCATTTTTTAAAAAATGAGTGGTTAGAAATAAATATATTGCATTGTTGCTGGTGGGGAGTACAAAACTATACAGCAGTGGTGGGGAACCTTTGGCACTCCAGATGTTATGGACTACAATTCCCATCAGCCCCTGCCAGTGTGGCCAATTGGTCAATTGGCCACGCTGGCAGGGGCTGATGGGAATTGTAGTCCATAACATCTGGAGTGCCAAAGGTTCGCCACCACGGCTATACAGGCAACCCTGTGTCGTTCCTCTTTCCTCCTCTAACATCTGGAATGTGGGTCATCAATCCCTGACTTGGGTCTCATTCTGTACTTTAGGGACCAAGGCAGCACTTGTTCCTAGGGTGTCTGGCCAAGTCCCCTCAAGTATCCCCCCCGCCCGTGGTTTGCTGCCAGATCAACAATAAATGTTGATGCTTTTTTGGAACATGGACAAAAAAAAAGACGAGAAGAAGAGTTTGGATTTATATCCCCCCTTTCTTTCCTATAGGAGACTCAAAGGGGCTTACAATCTCTTTGCCCTTCCCCCCTCACAACAAACACCCTGTGAGGTAGGTGGGTGGGGCTGAGAGAGCTCCTAGAAGCTGTGACTAGCCCAAGGTCACCCAGCTGGCGAGTGTGGGAGTGCACAGGCTAATCTGAATCCCCCAGAGAAGCCTCCACAGCTCAAGCGGCACAGCGGGGAATCAAACCCGGTTCCTCCAGATTAGAAAAAAGGCTGCTTTCCTCCAGTCTAGCACAACCCATCCTGCCTCCTGATACCACTACTGGGTATATCCCTCTTCTCCAAGATAAGTTGTGCTGTATGTTATAGAGGAAATGAGGGGAATCCATAGTGGTAAGATATAGTGCCCTCCTAGGTAGTCCTTTTACAATTACCAGGATAGAACTAAAAGTCTTACCTCAGTTGGTTTTTCATGTCCAGTAGCGCTTCCACGCTCTCCCAGATCAATTGGCTGACAAGGAGACTAACTGGTAATGGGAGGAATCCTACTCCAGCATGGCAGCCACGTCACTGACAACACCATGACCTCACTTCCAGCATGTACTGGAAGTGATATGATGGCATCTCTGGCAACACAGGTGTCAGAATCCCAAAAACTGAGACAAACTCATGTGTAAGACCAGCAGTCTATTCAGAATTGTGGATCTTCTCTGGACAAAGCCAGAACTGACTTTGCCCACGCAAAATCCAATAATTAAAACGGCTTGCACCCCCCATCCTGGGAAAGTGCGCCTAAACGTAACTGTAGGAAAGATAACAGTGAAGATGCCCAGCCACTGTCCTTGGCCAGCACCTGGCAAGTGAAATCACATACAAGAAACAGTCAAAAGGCAGACAGTAATGCATTTAACCCATTCCACCACCCACCCGCATCTTACAGAAAGCAGCATAAGCAAATCCCCGATCTAACAGGCCTCCTGATACTCTGATATTTGCTCAAAAATTCTATGGTAAAAATGGTTTCTATTTTTGGCCAAAAAACAGAGCATCCCACTGCACTGGCAATGTGATGATGCCATTTCCAGTGCACGCTTCAAGTGGCATTGCTGTGTGACATTGCCACGTCACTAGTGATGTCACTACCTTGCCAGATGAGGCCTCCTTCTGCTACCAGTAAGTTCCTTCGGTGTCCAGGAGGACCTGGCAACCTATCCAGTCCTATAAAGAAACATCATCATAAGAGATCATATCAACCTAGACATGTGTCCCGTATTTGAAGGCTACACTTTTTCCCATCTATGCTAACATTCCAATAGATGCTAACAGGAAAAGCACGGCCCTGTCCTCCGTAATCAGGCGTGGGGCTTTTTTTTGGGTGGTCTTCTTGTGGGCAAGTTTAACCCACTATTAAATCCACGTGTGTAAACCAATTTCAGTTTCAATTTGCATGAATGACATATTTATTATATTTTCATTTTGTCCAGGAAATGTTTCATAATGGAAAAAATTCCCTTCATTTCCCTGTTGAATAGAAACTCATTCTCCATATTTATCCTCTGAATTTAAATTCATCAGTCTTTGATTATTGTTTGCCGTAAGCTCTCATCATCCACCTTCTTTCCTTTTTAACAAAAAGCTGTCAGTTTTCCAATTTTCAGTGCCTCTTACCTTTTAAAAAAAGAAACAGATTTTAAAGGAATCATTATATATGGGTAGACACGGCCATGGAGTCAGCGAGCAAGTTAATTATAGGGAAAACAGCTTAGTGATGCAAACATTAATGTAATAAAATTATCTATTTAATGTATCTCATATTGCATTAAGCATTAATCATGTCCTATAAGTAGAAACAAAACCTTATTATGCTGCCAAATAAATCTCTTGGATGACTTCTGCATGCAATAGGAAAACTTCGTATTGGGAGAAGTTCAGTAATCATGTTTCACGGTATTTAGAAATAACCTGCTGGCATTTCAGCACAATTGGTCTGTTGCCATTCTGACCTTAAACACATGCACAAAAATACCCCTAATAACTATGTTTAAAAGCCTGGGATGAAGCTCTGGCTGCAATGTTGAGAGGGAAGCCGTTTTAATGACATATGTCTCCAAGTATTTGTTAGTTAATCATGAATCAGCTTTTGCCAATGTGCTGGAGCAGGAACTAAATGATGTTACAGAGTTGCTGTCTTTTTCCTGCCCAGCCAGAATCTGTCCAGTTTCAGAGGTTTGCTCCTGAAATGGGGCATTGCATCAAACATGGAGTTGCCACCCTCTAGGTGAGGCCTGGATCTCCAGAGATTACAATTGATCCCCCAAAACCATTTCTTGATACGGAGTGGTGAATTCTTTCCCCCTGGAACTTGGAGATCCCTTGGAACAGCTGATCTCCAGATCGCAGAGATCAGTTCTCCTGCAGAAAATGGCTGCTATGGAAAATGACTCTGGCATTGTACTCCATTGAGATGCCTCGCCCCATAAACCCCCATGATCCCATTGGCTGAATGGGGGACTCCTGGCACCAGAGATTCCGCACTTTACTGGATTCGAGCTGAGTTCGAGCGTGGTTCCCTGAAAAAGTAGTAGTTCCCAACTGGAGTCGGAAATTTGGCCGTTACATGGGGCGAAGCTGGTACAAAACCATGTCAATCCCAGTGGTTGTGCGGAGCACTGAAGTCGAACGCAGCTCGAACTTAGGTCGATAACGCAAGTGCGGAATCAACCTATATTTACTAGAGTCACTGAGGGGTTCTGAAGGTATCTGATGGGTATCCCATCACAGATAGATCTTTTTACTCTTGCTTATAAATGGCGTTGAGGGGGAAGTTGGACACAGAGGTGAGGAAAACAAGATAGACAAAACACTGTAAATATTACTGCACTGAGAGGGAGACCAGCTTGGAAACACTTCGGACAAAATAATAGTTTTAAAAGGGGTTGTTGATAAAAAAAAAATGGAGAAAAGCTGCTTGGAAACTTTTTCGGCACCAAAGAGGGGAAAACGATGTGGAACTCTGTGGAGGAAACGCTTTATTTCCTGCCTAAAAATATTTTAAATGGCATTTGTGGAAAAGGCTAGAGAGATGTCTTTTTATTTACCTTTGGAAGAATAACTAGCCTGAATGAAAGTACCTTCGACACTTGGAAAGAATTCAAGTCGCCCATACTGACGCATTATTTTCAATGGTGCTGGGAAGTTTGTGGCTACACTTTGATTTCTGTTTCCTGACTTTTCATTTCTGGGGTGGCTTATCTTGATTCAGTACTTCTCTCACACAGTAAAAGCGGATTCGATCTTTTTATACACCTGTGGGCCTTTCCCCACTCTTTTCCACCCCCACCCCCCTATGCCGTGCGCTGCTCTCAGCGTGCGGCATCCTAGGCGCGCGCCTGGGCGTCCCCACGACCCCGCACTCTGCGCGGGGTCATCAAAAGGCGCCCTTAAGAAGAGCACCTGGGATGCCGCGTGCTGAGGTATGGCTGCCAGAACAGCTGGGGACATGCTTGTCCGGGGCGGCCTGCTCTAGGAGCTTTCCAGCAGCCCTGTTAGTGGGGAGTGCTGGGGGACCCCGCGCTACTCTCCTCAAGTAGCGTGGGGCTTAAGGTAAGTGGGGAAATGCCCTGTGTCTCTCTGCATTTGCAACTCTTTGCTGTAAAGGGAACAGACATTGCTCTCTTACTCTCCTGCTGGGCAGGTTATTGTGTTTTTTTGGGTGGGGGGACCTGGACCCCTTCCTCTTTCCCCCGGCAAAGGTTTTTACTTCTGCCTGCTTAGTGTTGTGCCCCTGCATTGTTCAGTTGATTTCTTTATTATGAAACAGCATCAGGAATAAGTATTCTGACTTGATTTGCCACAACTAAGCATAACCATTATTGCAAGCACCATTATACCCCATGTCACCCCCACATCACGTCACCCCACCCTGGCCAACCAGTTCCCAAGGGGGGGGCACCCCTCCAGTCCCACACTCCAAAGAAGAAGAAACTGCCTTCCCACCCGCCACCCCCCAGGGTCAAAACAGCCTCCATTCCACACTACTGAGAGAGCTGCAACAGCAGGTGTCTCATGAGCTGATAAGGGTGGAGAAGCAAAGTGAGTCCTCTGGAACATTTTCGTTCAAAAGATAACTTCAGACTGTCTGGCCCAAACTAAAGGTCAAAGGGAAAAGCTCTCACCAGTGGTGAAGCTACAAGGAGGCGGGGGTGTGTGCGTTACACCAGGTGCACACCTGGGGGCGGAAAATCGCCCCAACCCCCCCCCCCCACCTGAAAAAGTTCAGGCTGAGAAACCAGCCTGTTCAATTCAGGTTGCAAAAGGCGCCATGGTGGGAACTACACTACCCAGAAGACCTTGTGAGGCCAAGTTCCCACCAGAGTGCTTTTTGCAGCCTGAACTGAATAGGCTGGTTTCAGCCTGAACTTTTTCATGCTGAACTAAAGTAAGTGGCGGGGGACCTCGGAGGGGGGACGGGGGCGGAAAACACAGAGTCCGCCCCAGGCGCAGTTTGGCCCAGCTACGCCTCTGACTCTCACTGATCAATTAAGCCAGCCGGTGGTGTTTTAGGGTTCCCAACCTCCATAATTCCCAGGGTCCTATTGGAAGTTTGGTTGATCTCCAAGAGATCAGTTCCCCTGGAGAAAACGGCTGCTTTGAAGGGCAGACCCTGCTGAAGTCCCTCCACTGTCTCCTCCCCGAAATCTCCAGGGTGGGGAAATGCAGTTTGCAGCTGGCCAACTGACTTAGTTGTTGTTGGATTTCAGTGGGAGAAGGGTTAGGAGGATCCCCAGTTAGGCAGGGCAAACATTATAGACTTTTAAGCATTTTGAACATAAGTAGGGTTGGGTGCTATTCGTGTCAGAAATAGTGAAAGGTTAATTACCTTTCTTATCCCTATGACAGGTTTGATTCAGTCAAATAGCAAGCGCGTTTTAGCCCTTAAACTTTCTCAGGCTCCAACTCTTCCGTATCTTTGCTACTGTAATACTGAGAAGGCTGGAGAAGAGGAAAACAAAGAAACAGCCAGGCACAGTCCTGAAATAAACCTCTTTCATAGTTGATTTCAAAAAGGTAATGCTGGGTGTCAACATGAGCATTGCCCTCATTGAGCACTAGTAGATTTTAAGGGGTCTCTCAAAATGAAATATATATTTTAAAAGAACGTTCTAAGGTCCCTAGTTTCTAGATTGAGAAATGGGCTGTGGTCACCTGGATGGGTGGGGGGGGGGCACATCTAAGGAAAGAAAATCTGAGAAAGAAAAAGGATTTCATTTTACCTATAGTCTGTCTCAGAAAAAGATATTAGTAGGGTGGCATATCCCTCCACCACAGAACTCAACTTTCTTGTAGAATGTTCCGCCTGGGTCCTCGTGGGTCCCAGTAACTACCTAGTCCTGCTCTCTCCTTCCCTTGCCCCACCCATTTGAAAGTTTGAAAGTAAAAATATATTGGGACATTTACTTAGAACTATAAATGCTCTTGTATCAAAGTACCATGTTCAATAATGCACAAGATCATGGTTTGGACCGGGGCAGTGCTTAAAAATGAATGATAAGTCTCATTCAGGACAATATTCCAATTTGGAAGCAGACAGTTTTCTCAACTGTGCACACTAACATCTTTTTCTGTTTCTATTCTATTTTTTCCACAAAGAATTACAAAAATGAAATAAGAATTTGAAATAGAAAAAAAGTAATAGATGTATGGATCTGCAATATTATACTAAAGAAAAAAATTGGTTTTAACTATGACTTAAACTATAATATCCTGATTACGACATTTATATCTGGATTTTTTTTATTTATTTTTTTATTTATTTTTCAATTTATTATACCGCCCCATCCCCGTAGGGCTTATCCGTAGGGCTTATCCGTAGGGATAAGATGTTACATCATATAGTATTTAAGATAAGACTCCCATTTCTCTTTAAATTCATGTCCCGGCTTTCTGTTCAGAAGGATAATCAGTTTAGCTGTGTCAAAATATTCTCACTTTTCTTGGTCTCGGCATCTGTCCATTTTCCAGCTAGACACAACAGCGATTCTGGCTGCTGTTAATAAATACAAAAACAATTATTGCTGTGGTTTAATAAGTTTTCTGGGAAAATGCCTAGCAACACAATTTTTGGAAATTTAATTTTTTAATGTGCTTTGCATTTCTGTGTGGATCATTATCCAAAACTTTTCTGCTTTTTTGCAATTCCACCACATATGGAAAAATGATCAATTTTTTCATGACATTTCCAACATGTGCCATTATATTTTTAATTGATTTTGCTAGTGTGATCTGGAGTTATGTACCATCTGTAGAACATCTTATACCAGTTCTCTTTAGAAATTGTCATGCTGTGAATTTAATATTTACATAGTAATGTTTCTTAGTGGGGGGGGGAGAGTGATGATTCCTTGTACTTCTCAACATTTTGCACCATTTGTGCAAAATCTTGATGGTTTACCTAAAAGCTGCACATCGTACTTTCCTTTAAAAAAAACCAAAACATTTTTCCCCGATCTCTCTGGGAATACTTGTGGATAGATTAATTGTAGCCCGGTACCTTTATCTCCTGGTTGAGGCCCGGTGGCGTAGAGCAATCACCTTAGCTAGGTGTAATGCCCTGCCTTCTTCCTTTAGCCTTGGACGCCACCTTGGAATCCCACATAAAGAAAGGAAATGCCCCTGTGGCATGGGTTCTGTGGAAACAGTACCTCATATGCTGTTGGATTGTCCTTTTTATGAGATAGATAGGAAGAAGCACATAATCCCCTTCCTGCATGGAAGTGAAGGCATTACAGATAAACAGAAGGTTATATATCTTTTAAACAGCCACAACTACGAGCTGTTGGAAGCGGTGGCTAAATTTTTAAATGGTGTTATTTGAACTTGTCAGAAGTTATAAAGTTGTAAAGGCTGTTATTATCTTGCTAAGTTAATCTTAAACTATTCATATGCCATTAAAGGTATTCGAAATCGAACACCAAAACATTTCAGTCAGTGAGCCTCCATTTCTTTCTCGCAGACTTGAGCTGAAGGCAGCTGTGAGAAAGGGCGGCAATTTTAATCTTAAACTCCCTTTTTGTTTCTTCTGTCAGCAGTAGCTGCCTCCAGTGACCAGAGCCAGATTCCAATAATTGCTGTGTCTGTTACCGTGGGAGTGATTCTCTTGGCTATGGTTATTGGTTTCCTTCTCAGCGGAAGGTAAGAGGGGAAAGCTGCATCTCCGATATATTTCTGTTCTCTCGCTCTTTTTCTCTCCCCCTGTCACTTTGATCTGGCCAACTGTCTTAGAAGCACGTTTCTTTATAATTAGGGAAACCTGGAAGCGCTTTTATCTATTAAACTTCAGTGCGCGTGGATATGTTTGTTGATGGGAAAGCTCATCCAAGAAAAAGTGCCCCCAAACCTTTGCTCTCCAGAGATGTAGCTGTCTGTCAGAATCCCAAAAACTGAAACAAACTCATGTATAAGAACAGTAGTTTATTGAGTATTGAGGATCTTCTCTGGTCATGCCAGAACTGAGGTTTGCCTGCGCAAAACCCAGCAGTTAAAGCAGCTTGCACCCCCCATCCTGGGAAAGCGCGCCCAAAAGGAACTGTGAAAGAGATAACAGTAGTGGTGGTCAGGCACTGACCTTGAGCAGCACCTGGTACAGTATAACATCATTCAGCAGACAGTTGAAAGTCAGTTAGAAATGCAATTAACCCATTCCACCACCACCCCAGCATACAGAAAGCAGCAATAGCAAAATCCCCATAGTAACAGGTCTCCTGACACTGTCCATCCCAAGGGCAATGCCAATGCATTCTGTTTCACACAGTCTGTTCTATCACTGTGGCTGCTGTGTTTTGTACCAGGACCAGCCAAGTTAAAACTTCTATAAGAGACC
The DNA here is from genome assembly GCF_021028975.2 of Sphaerodactylus townsendi. Classification (NCBI taxonomy): domain Eukaryota; kingdom Metazoa; phylum Chordata; class Lepidosauria; order Squamata; family Sphaerodactylidae; genus Sphaerodactylus; species Sphaerodactylus townsendi. The sequence goes on along the minus strand of NC_059435.1, from coordinate 692,401 downwards.
CCCAAGGAAATGCCAGGATCATGACAATGGCAAACCACCTTTGAATGTCTCTTGCCTTGAAAACCCCACCAGGGGTCACTTGTAAATCAGGTGTGGTTTGTGGGCAAAAAAGGGCATCATCTCAAAAACAAGTATCTATATACAAATAACCTTTTAAAAGTTATTCAATCCAGGCATTTTTAAAAGTTAATTGCAGAAGTGCAAAGTAAGTTTACACTTTTGCAAGAACAAAGCCTCAAGCGCTCAATCCAGCCTAAGTCATGTTTGCCAGAAAGTATACATTAGGACTCAGAGGGGGGGTCATAAACAATATTGTGTGAGTGTGTAATTGTATGACACATTTGTTTATCTCATTCACACATATATTTTGTGCTCAATAGTAGTGGATGCTGTGGTATTCTTTTCCCTCTAAAATCCTGCAGAAAACATCCAGAAAACATCCAGAAAAGTTCTTACTGTGGTTTTATATCCTTGGAAAGCATTTTTTTCATCACATTCAGAAATGATGTTGGATCTTTTGAGAGTTGTTACCTTTGTCATTTGTACACAAGACTGATTTTTGGATGGATTTTTTTTCTTGGCTGTGATTCAGAAAAAGTCAACTTTGGATGTTCATGGAGGAATAATACTACAGAAAGCCTGATGACCGGACTAGGCTGGGGCCACCAATAGTCTTGGTCAAATTCAGCCCTAGAATACGGGAAGTTAATTTCTGAGTGAAGCCTGAAGAGAGGGAGCCGAGGCTGCTCCTCCATTGTTCAGGCAGGGCAGAAGCACAGATTTTGACTGTTTTTATCAAGCCTGGCCAATCTTCTGCCTGCCTGCTGCCTGTACCCTCTTTCCCTAAAGAGGTTCTGTCTGAGGTAACCAAGCTGTCTGAGGTAACTTCAGTCAGTTTATCTACTAGATTTGTAGCCCATCTTTCTCACTGAAGGTGGATCACACAACGTTCAAAAAGCATGAATTGGTTACCAATTTCTATGTCTGGGCCTATATGTCTCTAGACTACTGAATGACAGCTGATCTCTACGTTATATAGAGACCTTGCTGGGTCATAGAATCATAGAATCACTAGCAGGATACCCGTGCTTCACTACGCATGCTTCATCATAGCCTCTCTATGAATTTTGGGGTGACATTCAGCATACTTCTTTACAGCCTGTTTGTGAACTTTGGGGTGACATGCAACATATTTCTTCACAGCCTGTCTGTGGACTTACGGGTTGGTTTTTGCATATTTTCCAGCAGCTTCCTGTAGTTGTCTTTTTCTAATGCAATGTGTAAATCGCTTTCTGCATTTAACTCCTCTTCTCCCTTCAGCAGTTTCAGCAGAAGGAACAGGTTCATATGCATTGAGGAGGGTGGTGTTAGAATGCAGTTGGTGCATCATTGGATCAATCATGCTTGTTGTTTGGTGGGCATTAGCAGAACTTGTCGATGTGACAAATGGAATTAGAGCTTCAAAGTGCCCTTCATTAAAATGTCCTGTGAAACGAAGCTACAGTGGAACCTCGGTTTTCATTGGTAATCCGTCCGAAAAGAATCAATGAAAACCGAAACCGATGAAAACTGAGGCAAACTTTTCCATAGGAATCAATGTAAATCCAATTAATCCATTCTAGGCACTCCAAAAAACATACCAAAAACACATTTTTTGTGAATAAAGTGTTTAATGTTGAAAACAGTATAAAACAATAACACTAGGACCAGCTTCAGAGCCAGTGGACCAATGTCGCACCAGAAAGCTGTCCAAAGAGATTTGTTTCTGAGGCCTCTTTAAGATTTGTCTGAAATGGGGCAAGACATTGCCATTAAACAAGTTGCAGACACGGCCTGCAACAGCTTTGTCTGGGTGATTTTTCTCCACAAACCCCTACACTTTATTGCAAATTGATGAAAACCGAGGCAAATCGATGAAAACCGTGACCAATTTTTCACTGAAAAAAAGATGAAAACCTAAACTGATGAAAACCGAAGGCAATGAAACGAGGTTCCACTGTATAACTGTATAAACTGACTCATCAGTTTATGACTTGTGATGACTGACTGACTCATCAAAAGAACTCAAAAACCATTGAAAGTGCCATGTTGAAGGACATGAAACTCGTGGTGTTGAACTGTCACCCTTAGAATGTTTGTGCACATGGCCAGAGTTGAACAGTAAATATCTAATAAGTCGAGTGGAAGTGAATATTTTGGAAAATCCTTTCTTAGCGAGCACCTGAAGTACATAACGAACCGGTGTACCAAATTTCAACTTTGTAGTTTCAGTGGTTTTTGAGTTCTTTTGATGAGTCAGTCAGTCAGTCAGTCAGTCAGTGGTATTTCGCGTTTATAGATATAGATAGAATCATAGAGTTGGAAGAGACCACAAGGGCCATCAAGTCCAACCCCCTGCAATGCAGGAATACACATTCAAAGCACTCCCGAATATGCTGACCCAGCCTTTGTTTAAAAACCTCCAAAGAAGGAGACCCCATCACTTTCTGAGGCAGTGAATTCCACTGTCAAACAGCCCTGACGGTCAGGAAATTCTTCCTAATGTTTAAGTGGAATCTCTTTTCCTTCACCTTGAATCCATTACTGTGTGTCCTAGTCTCTGAGGCAGCAGAAAACAAGTTTGCTCCCTCTTCAATATGACATCCCTTCAAATATTTAAACATGGTTATCATGTCACCCCTTAACCTACGCTTCTCCAGACTAAACATCCCCAGCTCCCTAAACCTCTTGTTACCCAGCTTAACAGTATACGAACTTATTTTTATATAGAAATGGGGAGTACGGCTTGGCAATGCAAGAGGTAGACTGGGAGGGGATCGTTTTAGACAACTATACTAGAAACGGCTTGAAACTTATCCGCAGAGAACTCACAAGAGACCAAATTGTAGTTTAAATATGTTTATATAAATTTTGTTTGCAAGCAATCATACAGTGAGACGTTAAGGCACATACACACAGTTCCTAAGTATATAGATAGGGAGGAAAAGATAGGTTGGAGGATAGAATGGGAGTTGGGGAAGCGGGGGACTTATACGTTACCTAAAGTCTGCAGAGAAGTTCCAGAAGAAGGCAAGGATCTCTATACCAGCATAGGGACCCAAGCGAAGGACGATATATCGTGTCTCACACCAACTTGACCAAGGGAGGTTCAGGTTAGAAATGAGCACTGAGGCTCTAGTGTGCAGTATTTTTATACCCCTTTGCGCAGGTAAGGGGGGAATTCAAACTTAGATTTCGTTTCTTTGCAACTGCTTGGGGTTTCCTTGCTGGACTTGCAGGATTGAGCTAATTAACAGCTCTATCTATTATCTCTACTTCCCAAGACAATGGGGCCTATTGGCCCTAGAGTATATCAGTGAAACCTTGAATGTTTTATGCAGAGGTGCTTCCTAAAGTCGCTGCCTTAAGTATTCAAATTTGGCTGAGGCTTGAGTGAATCAGGAAGGGATCTTGTTGTTAGGGAGATCATATCTGAGAGGTGGGGGAAATGCAGGGAAGAGGCAATTGTTTGGAGAAATGTTTTCTCAAGAGCACAGTATCAGGGGCTTCCAAAAAATAGCTTAGCGAGGTGTGGTGTTCAGGAGTTCTACAGATTATATTATGTTAATGGAGTATTCTGGCAGGGTGGGATAATCAAAGATGCATGTCCTTGTTACGAGGCGTCCAGACTATATCACTGGAGTAACTCATAGATCTAATCTCTGCAAACAGATTGTTTGGCCTTAGGCTTGCTTTCAGCTTGGACACTCTGCTATCCACCCATACAAACATGGAAACTGGCATTTTGTAGCACACAGTGTGAGAAATAATATGAAAATCCAATATTTCATAAGGCAGGGGATGAAGGCCATGCTGACAGTTCCCCCCTTGAAAGCGGCTGAATGAAAGTGAGGGCGGTTTCACAAAGGAAGGAGGATAAGGGTTGCCTCAGTGGGATTCCCTACACTATCAGGGATCCCCTCCCCAGAAGCCTAGGTGAACGTGGGGATGAATCCTTGCCTTCTGAAGTGTGAAGTAGCAATAAGCACAAAGCTCATATTCTTATTATAGCACAATTACTGTATATACTCATGTATAAGCCGACCCATGTATAAGCCAGGGCGCCTAATTTTACCACCAAAAACTGGGAAAACGTACTGACTCGTGTATAAGCCTAGGACTCGTGAATAAGCCTAGGGTGGTTACACCAAAGCGGGTGGGGGCAGGGAAGAGCCGGGGTGCCTGCTCCCCACCGGATCGCTCCCCCCACCACCTCCCGGATCCCCACAGCAGCCCCAGCCCTTGGCTGCTCTGGCATTTCCTTGCTTGCAAGCAAGGAAACGCCAGACAGAGCATTCGCCTGCTTTTTGCAGATCAGGTGGGGCAGGGAAGAGCCAGGGCCACCCAGAATGGGTGTGGTCAACTTCACTAATGATTTACTGATTGTTCAAGAAGAGAGTGTTCAGTCTCTACAAGTGTGTGTTTAACAATGGAGGGAGAATTTTAACAATGGAGGGAGAATTTGAATCAAAATGGTGATATAACCGTAATCTGAGAGACCCTGATAACTAATTGATATAACAATTTTGGAGAATATAGTGAAAAAGTCAGTCCTTGAATGTATCTTGTGGGGATGTGAAGAATGGACATTTTCTTTCCTGTGGATTGTAACAATGCCACATATCTGTTAAGGGCAGTAAATCAATTCCCTTTTGAAAGCAATGAGATTGGATTTCTTTTTAGAGCGAGAAACTTTATCCAACTGACGGTAAATAGTCCCATTTAAATCCCAACCCCCCATCCCAGAAAATTAACTAATTCTAGAAAGAAAGTTTCAGGGAATCCTGGTTGGTGTTTATTAAATATTAACAACTGTCTTGTAAGAAACATGACCATAGCTGTCCTTAAGCTCACATGATTCATTATACATTCAGAAATGAGAGGAAGCCTTAATATAAATAGCTACACAGTTGTATTGTAGTAAAAACTACAGAAATTTTTTTTTCTAATGTTTATGAATTCAAAAACCACATTATTTTTCTCTTTTTCAGCAGGCTATTTCAGAATACTTGTCGTGTTCTCTTGATCTCTCAATGAAACTGACTCTGTTAATAACAAATTCCATTTATTGATTACAATATCAAACAAGTGACACCTCTGGAAAAAACTTTGTCAAATCTGAAGTTTAGGCACGAAACATCCCCTGTAAAAACACATCAATTACTCCTCCTTCCCACATCAGCAAGCAATAGCTCTTCCCAGCCTCTCAGTTCTTCGCAGCCTTTCTCCACCCCCCAATACATTTCCGATAAGAGTTATTTGAAGTCTGTGAGAGTTCCTGTTTCCCAAAGCTCGCAGCAACATGAGCAAGGAGCATAGCAAAGCAAAGACAGGTACACAGTTAAAAGGAAATGAGGCAGGCAGATCTTCCCCCATATGCTGCATCTTTCACTTCTCTCTGGAGATTCATGGCAAGACCAAATCATTAGGTCTAGACACACTAGATTTGCAACTTGTCTCCCCCTCAAATAAACGTGGTATGATAGGGTATGACATGGCCCCTTCCGCAGGCGGGATAAAGTAGCCCGCTCTCGTGCTGGCCCATTCGCATGCCTCCGTGCAGGCAGCAAACAGAGCCCGCGGAAGCAATGCAGGCTGCCATTGTGCATTTGCATGGAGGTGTGGCTTTTAGAAAAACACTCACCTCCCATCCTGCGTAGCTGCGCAGGGAGGACCTTTAAAAACCAGGAAGCTTTGCTCCCGAGCACCTGCAATCTGCATTACAACTAAAGAATTGCAGATAATGTGATTCTTGAAAATCTGGGTTGGGGGGGGAATGCGGAGCGGACCCGTGTTAGGAGCAGGATCTGTGCAAATTTCCCCATCAACATGGGTTTATTGGCCCGAGTGGAAAGGGCCAGAGACATGTTATACCTTACTAGAAAAATATACAGGTGAGCAACCAGATAATTGGAATAATTGTGGCACAGTGATTAGTCAAAAAAAATCCTCTTCAGTACATTAAATGGGATATTTCTCCTTCAGCCTAGTCCAGAACTTTAATTTATCTTCTTCTTTAAGGTTATTGAAGATAAATCAGTCAAAATTGGCTTTTTTTCCTTGTTTGTCCCAAATTGCTTTCATCATCCTCTCTTCGGAATTAAGATCTTGATAGATCACTAGAATGTTTCAATCTAACTTCCTATTACAGACAGCTACTGAATTAAAAACTTCCTGTTTAGCAGCTGAAGCTAGGCCATGCACATCTAGGATTTGAGAAAGAACTTTTTATGTTGCAGATTATGAGTTCTGGCACCTCCCATTCTGAAATTAGTTGAACACCCAGATCCCATTCCATTATGGTTTTACTTTTTCTACCTTGTGAAAATCATGATTTTAGTCATATCTAAAATTTATTTATTTATTTATTTTATTTATTTATTAAACTTATAGGCCGTCTCATCCCCGAAGGGCTCGAGGCGGCTCACAACATGGCTGTTCTAACGAACAGCAAATCAACAACATAAAACTTAAATCCCTTAAAACCCATACAGCAATAAATTAAAACAGCAGTATTTTAAAACAAAATTGTTTAAAACAGGCGCCCGAACCAAGGCCAAGGAAGGGAGGCGATAGGTACGGCCCGTGATGTTATCAGTGGATCAGACCCAACCAAAATAAAAAGATGGAGACAGGCAGCCTCAGATTTGGTGGGGGGCAGTAGGACCACGGCCGGCCCCTCCAAAAGCCCGGTAGAATAGCTCCGTCTTACGGGCCCCGCGGAACTCACCAAGGTCCTGCAGGGCCCCGGACATTAATAATGATATTGCCCCAAAAAGCCACCATGAGGGCAAGTGAAGTTAAATGGTGATGTTCTCTTCAGCTGATGTTAATGACTTCAACTTTAAGTAGCTGAGGGCTTTAAATTCAGATGCATAAATATGAATCTCAGCCTGTCAGTTGCCACCTATCTCAATCCAGAGAGCAACCGGCAATTTATGTTAGTGACAAACATATTCATTGTTTCATTAGTCCAAGGGGGGGGGGGGTGTAGAATTTGTATAAATGTTTGGACAATTTCTGAATGGAATAAATTATGAAATGTGTGTAACGGAGGTAATATTAATTAGCAATTCACAGAATGAAAGGGGGGAATTGGAATGAGACCTTCTGCCTCAAAATCTGTTTGGGCTGCCTGCGCCAAAGAAGCTTGAAATAGTGTGCCCTTCTTATTATAGGAGACAGTGTTTTAACAAGTTAACCGTTTTCATGAAACAAGTCATAATTTGCAGTGCACCAGGAGCCGTCTCTCGCCAGCAACTTTTTTGCACAGGTGGCTCCAGGGGGGCAAATGAAGGCAACTCCTGTCTCAGATATACACCACCATGTTAGCTTTCCAGGATCAAGTCCGCAGATAAGGTTCATGCTAGAGCTCAGTATGTGAAGTTGGGTGATGCAGCATCTTATGCAAAGAACTATTTCCCGTTTTCCTGCTGGGGCTTTAAGATATGTAGAAGAGGATGAAATAAAGGCTGCCGACTCAGCAGGTCATAACCTTGCCAACAGATGCTGAGTGGTGTCTAAGCGTGAGATGGGACAAACTGCCAATTCAGATCTCACCTCAGCCACAAATCATACCAGAAGGCCTTAGGCAAAGCCACTGACTTCTCAAACTCAGACTGCATGCTGGGACCTAGGAATAATGCTCTTGATCTACATTGAAAAATAAAGTTACTGTATGCTGGGTCAGACCATTGAGCAAAAAAAAAATTGGTTTACAGAAGGGAGAACTTCATATCATGGAAAATTCATGTACCGGTAATTGTCAAATTCACAGATGAGGTTGTGACAGGAGATTTGATGGTGGTGGAAAGGGCCATCAAGTCACAGACAACTTATGGTAACCCTGTAAAATTCCAAGGCAACTGATGCTCTGGGGTGGTTTTGCCATTGCCTGCCTCTGCTTAGCCACTACCTGTTTCTTTGGTGGTCTCCCATCCAAGTACTATCCCGGGTGGCCTTATTTAGCTTCTGAGATCTGAAGAGCCCAGCCTGGCCCATCCAGGTCAGAGAAGCAATTTAGCAAGGCTGCTGAAATGTCCCGTTCTTGCAAGGTAGAGATTAGTTTCTTTTTAAAACAGAGCTTCTCATAGTCTAAAATGCTGCCATTTTCCACTGTTACCCCTGTCAATGCATGTTCACTGTCTGAGATCAAATCCAGGATGATATATGATTTAATAGGGAGGAAGATGGGGGAAAGCAGGAAGTCTGCTTTCTTTAACTGTATGTGGTATGACAGAAACAATTTTCATCGGCTGTCTGAAATTTATTACAAACTTTCCCAAGTAGCACAATGTGATGAATGCCCTTCTAAGGCATTCAGTTTCCAGGGTGAGAGTCTGCCCTAAAGAGGTTAAGCCCTGGCCAGCCCTGATTGGCTAGAGGGAAATGGCAAGAATATAAAAGGAGTTAGCCAGAGTGCTGAAGGTTTTTTCTTTTGGTTCTTTGTGCCTTTTGGTGCATTTTGGCAGAGTGAGCAGATCAAGCAGAGATCTGTCACTGCTGTTGGTCTGGCAGGAGTCAGACAGGGTACTCTGTAAGCTGAGGAAGCTTATCAGAGACATCAGGAAGCCCTGAGTTTGGTGGAGGGTGACCCGGAAAACCTCTGTCCAGATTAGAGTCTGTCCTAACCAGTACAACCCCAGTCTTAGGAGGCCCAGTCCAGTGGCAGTGTGGCCAGTTCGGATGGTGGGAGAGGGAGGCTTGTGTGCCAGAATCCCACAGGGCATAGACTGGGGTGTGTTGGTTTAGTGTGGTTAGGTACAGAAAGACTAGCGTCTGGACAGAAGAGGGAGTGTGATACTCTAAGAGTCAAATCTTTTTCTGAAGTAAAATCTTTTCTTAAGTGACACCTGCGGTGCAGGTCTGTGAATGTTTGAAAACTGGAAGTGCCAACAACATCTCTGGAAACCATTAAGCTCTTAGAAACCAATAAGCTTTTTTGGAAACCAACAAGCTTTAAAACCTCTCAGGTTGCCTGGAGAATCCCACTTGCCATTTAAAGCCAGTAATAAACTTTTCAAGAGTTTTGTTTAAGTTACAACCGGTCCAGTCTATTTTGTCTGTGTGGGTTCCTAGAAAGAGTGGTGTCCATTTATCAGGTTATGGGCTACAAAACAGATTATATTTTTGGTGGCAGCGAACTTTCATATTATTTTTTGTTTTTATTAGGGGAGATCCCTCCAGCTAGAGAGGAACCTGTTTCCTGAGGGAATATCTCCCTGGGGCTTGGCACTTTGAAATAGGTGTCAGGGAAAGGGGAATTCCTTTTTCTCTCCTTCTCCTTTGCCCCTGTTTGTGCTTTTGTTAACATTGGTGACATAAGGGTGGCTTGGAAGTTTGGGACCAACGATCGCCTCAGACGTGGGCCGTGCCCTGAGTTGTCACACACAACACATCATGAAAAGATTTGTTGATATGGTGGCTTATGAGTGGCGGCATCTGAGCTTCCACTGAACTTTCAGCTTTCTTTGTGTTCACGTTTGACTCTGGCCGTCTGTGGCATTCCAAGATCTAAACACAAAATCTAAACACAACCAAAATATAGCAAGGCATCGCACAAGCTTTTGAGTTGTGCAGAACTGTTGGGCTGGGTTCTTGTAGAAGGTGGGAATGAGATAGATTTTTCAGGCCCTGATCTTAAAGCCTCATGTCTGTTTCCTGCGTAGAATTTCTGCAGATTGGAATAGATAAAGCAACACTGGATGGATCTCATGCCAAGTTGTACCTCTGGTAGTCTTGGAATGAGAAGGGGAAATGTGGTTGTTTTATCGGATGTTTTACTGCTATCCTGGTTTGGGCCGTTAATTCATATGTTACTTTGTTGAGTTGCTTTCCTTCTTTGCTATTCTGCTTCAATTATATTTGGCTATTTTGTTTATATGCAAATAATATGACTTGTGGTAACTGTTCTCTAGTTATTTTTAGTGTGATGGTTTGATACTTATTGCCTTTTTATTTTATTGTGTCATGAGCTACCCAAGCTCTTTTGCAGTGAAGGGAAGGATATACATTTTAAATAAATAAGATTGAAAGCAGTTACTATTTAGCTACATTAGCTACAGGTTAGAGAGACATATTTTGAATGTTTCCTGTGTAAAAACCAAACCCTCTTCACACATAGATAGTTTCAAAGGACAGCCATGTTGGTCTGCAGTAAAAGAGGTAGATTGGAACCCAGTTGTACCTCAGAAACTGACAAGATTTTCAGGGTATAAACTTTCATGAGTCAAATGAGTTTCCATTTGAGAGGGGACAAATCTTGCTATGTACATATAGTAAACTCACACATCTAGGACAGAACTGAAATTAAATCATGTCATGAAAAGCATCATACTTGTAAACACATCAGCATATCATTGCTGGCCGATATCAGCCACTGCCCCTTTTCCTCAAACACACTACTTAAATCCTGATAAGGCCCGGGGATTCTGGAAATGTTTGTATTATGCAAGCACTTCATGGTATTTATTTATTTTTATTTATTTATTTTTTAAATTTTTATACCGCCCCATCCTCTAGGGGCTCTGGTATCTGGCTCAGGGGGGTCTGAATTCCCGAATGTGGCTGCCGGATGGGGGATCAGTAAAATGAATAATGCATTCAGCCCATTGTATAGTTGGGTTACGGTCCACCAACCAAGGCATCCCAAGTACGACAAGATATTTGGAGGTATGGGCCACAATAAAACTTTGGCACTCCCAGTGTTGTGCATTGAATCAAGACCTTTTCTGTTTTAAAAGCTGCTGGCGACTCCATCATAGGGCCACCGTCCATCTGAGTGAATTGGATAGTCTGCCGCAAAGGAATCATCTTTAGCCCCAACCCTTCTACTACACTGGGGTGCATAAGGCAATGGGAGCTGTGTCAGGAGGATGCTTATCTGAGTGAAAGGGTTGCATTCCTGAGTTCATGTGACCCACTATATGTAACCATTCAATGTCTCTATTGATATATGTAACCAGCCTGCTATATGCAACCACTGCCACCTGTGCATTCTTTCCTTGACCTGTGCTTTATGGCTTTGCATGCTTTGTAGTGAACTAGGCCTCCCCTGAATCACCTGTCCCATGAGAAAAGAGTTACGACTGTTGTCTTGTTGTGGGCAGGAGACCAGGTGGCTCCTCTGCTATCTGTCGCTGACCTTGGGGCACTGTCAGTTCCAGAGGCTGCCTCTGGGAAGTTGGGAGGGGCAACTTTGAGGAATACATGGACCTCAAATGCCAGCTTTGTTAGAACTGGCTTTGCCAAGCATGGTGCTTGAATACCTCATCAATAAACGCTGATGATTATTATTTCAAAGTTCATTTATTGGCTTACGGTTCCAAGATCCAACAGGCTGCCTTTTACATGGGTTCTGAAACTGAAGTTGGTACAAATTCAGCTGCCAGATTGTTAATGGTCCCATCTTCTAGTGATCTTCACTGGGGTCCAGTTTAGTCAAAGTGCTGTTATTCATGTTGAGTGCTGTAAACAACTTGGGGCTTGGGTATCTAAATAGGTACATCTCCCTCAATAAACCTACTTTCAGGTAAGATTTTCATGCATGGCCCTTCTGTGTATATCACCATCTGTAGAGGTAACCCTGGTTATTAACAAGGAGAGAACCTTGTTTGTGGTGGCACTCAGACTTACAGTGACTGGCTTATGATGACCTTGTTGAGTTTTCAAGGCAAGAGACAAACAGAGGTGGTTTGCCATTGCCTGCCAGTGTGAAGCAACCGTGGATTTTCTTGGTGGTTCCCCATCTAAGTAGTATCCAGGGCTGGCTCTGCTTAGCTTCTGATTAGAATGGACTTGCCTGAGCACTCCAGGTCAGGGTATAACAAGTAATATGTAGCCCAGTGCAATATTGAGGTCAGCTGTGTCAGATGGTTAAGTCAGACATTTTCCAGGACAACACAAGTGGGTCACCATTCCCCGTAGCTCCACCTTTTTCACTATGCAGGGAGTATTCAATGAGCAGGGTGACAGATTTTTTGGTATTCACAGTCCAGCCCTTGAAGATCTCTCAGTTGTTGCACTTGAACCCCTATCTAGCCCTGCACAGTTTTGTTTTTGAAAGATTGGTAGAGAAAAAGAATACCAAAAATCAGGCTTTAAGAGAAAAGATATATATTTTTACTGTGTAGAGCACAGGGTGGTCTCTCTAAAAGAGAGTCACACCCAACCAGACAAAGACCTTCATCCTTTATAGATACAAAGAATACATGTGTCATAATTCATAATCATACCCATATACATACATACCCCATATGATCATATTTCTCCCAGATATACCTTCATTTCTAAAAATCAAATTGGCTAGTCTGGTTCTTACACAAAAGCTGGAAAGTTCAGTCCTTCTCTGCTCTAGGCTACATGTCCTCTCCCATAAGCAAGGGGGCAATAAACTAAACTTAGTATTTCTGGTTTTCTATCAAGATAAAAAGTTCCCAACATTCCTAAGGGAGGGGTTATTGCCCAGGGAGAGACATCTCCAGGGTAGAAAGATTTCCCATACAACTTATTCACTTTAAAAAGTTAAAAATAATTATGACAATTATAATATGTGATTCTAGTAGAATACATGTTATATATATATATATATATATATATATATACACACACACACACACACACACACACACACACACACACACACACACACACACACACACACACACACATGTTTATCATTTCAGTGTTCATTAAAATATAGAAAAACATTTTCAATTATCTGATCAGATTCATCTCTATTCTAACTTTTAATCTCTTCATTTCTGTGTTTATTCATGTTCCACATTCCTTAGTGATAAGATTTTTTGCCTGCATCTAGCTAGTGACCAGTTAGCCTAAAGAGAAGACTCTCTTGAATCTTTGGTTATATAAATCCCTTATTCTTTAATATCAAATACAATTTTTAGGCCTATTCTCCTGCCCAAACAGTTCTGGTAGCTGCATTGCCAGAAGCTGCCTGAACCCAGTCTCTTTATTCATTTGTTTGATTTTTTTGGTTTCTACCCCACCTTTTCCCAGCTAAGGTTGGGCTCAAGGTAGCTAAATAACAACCAATAAAATACAATTTAAATAAATAAATAAATTCAACAGCAGAAATTCAAATCTAAAATAATTTCCAATAGTACTGTAAAAATTCCAAGCACACCCCTGCTAATAATGGAAGAACAAAGGAACAAGACAAGGGAGAGAAAGGAATGTGAAAGAGAAGGAGCAGAGGAAAAATGAAAGGAGAAGGAACCAAGAGACCAGCTTGAGTAGAACTTTCGCTGTCCTCAACTGTGGGCGTGGCACAGCATTTTATTCTTGCAGACCCTGCAGAATTGAGCCAAATTTGATTCCCACCCCACCCACCCACCCTTAGGTTTTGTTTTTGTTTATTTGTTTGGGATAATTGTAAACTTGATGGAAAATTTAATATATTTTTTTTAATTGAGTCAGGTCCACATGGCTGGGATCTCATTTGATAGAGAGTTCCACCAGGCCGGAAACAGAGCCAGATTGAGAAGGAATATGGATGTTGGCTCCTTGATTTCAGCATTGCTCTGGGGTGGGAATGGAAGGCTGAGTCCCTGATTATAGCCAGAAGGAAAACGAGAGGGCAAACAAGATCTGACAATGTCTGTGTTCTTTATTTGCGATGGAATTAATGAGAGGTTCTCTTATTATGCCTTAACTCTTGTCTCATCCTAGGCGATGTGGTTACAGCAAAGCTAAGCAAGACCCAGAAGAAGAAAAGATGCATTTTCATAATGGCCACAGTGAGTAAAGTCCAGTGTAATATGCTTGAGATATTCCAATGTAAAGCTGCCTGGCCTTGTTTCTGTATTCAAAATAATATATAGTGGGGAGGGGCAGACCTCCTGCCTTGTGCTGGTTTGGCCCACTGCAGCCTCGCTGAGCCAGAGGGGGAAAATGCTGTGCAACATCATCATCTTACTGATAGGCTAAAAGGGTCCCAGGGAGTGCCCCCCACCCCAAATGTCCTGCCAATTTCCAGCCTGGGGCTGGCCACCACAGGTCAGATCCCACACAGGAGAGGGAAAATCTTGTTCCCTTCTCCACCTCAGGGATCTAATGCCTGCTCACCCAGACTCTCTTTCTCCTCTTGCAAACAAGGAACCTCCCTTTTCCTGCCTTCCGTCTCCCCTGCACCACAGACTCCCCTTTCTCCACACCCACCATCTTGGCCACCTAGGCTTACCAACTCTGGGTCAGGAAATTCCTGGAGCTGTGAGGGTGGATCCTGGCAATGGGGAGGAGATGGCGCTTGGCAGGGTTGGATACCAAACTGTCCATCCTCAACAGCCTGCACTTTCCCCAGGGGAATGGATCTCTGCAGTCTGGAGATCAGTTGTAATTCTGGAAGAGCTCCAGGCCTCACCTAGAGGTTGGCAACCATATGACCACCACTGGTTCGGGGGGGGGCACCTCTCCAGATTCACAATGCCTTGAGCCCTTCTGGGTTAGGGTTAGGTTGCCCCCTTCCATGTTTCTGAAACAGACCTGGGAGCTGTTTGAAAATAGCAAGCCCCGTTCCCAAAGCCACGTGGATTGCCATGAGGGAGGGAAGGACTGACCCCCACCTCAAATGCTGGTCACAGTGTTGCACATACGTTTCGAATAGAAACTGTGGCCCAGTTTACAATAATGTGGCCAAAATCTGGTTTTCTTGGCATTCTGAACAGGCTGGAAGTGATGCTTATTTTGGAATTTATTCCTTCTAAGTGGTTCTCATGGGATTTTAGTGTTATCTTATTTTTATATGACTTTCAGACAGAACTTCAGCCTTCAGCCTGTGCACGTGTCTTAGTATGTGCGTGCAAGTGCTTGTGTCTTACAATAAATGAGTTAATATAATACTCAAGTATTTGCCAGAGGGGAATGTAATGCTCCTTTTCATAATGAACAAGGTAAACGTCCCTCTGCAATTCTCTTCCTGAGAGCTCAAGTGCTGGCTCTGTTATCTTTATCCATCGCTACTTGTAATACCAGGAACTATAATTTTATTCACAGTTAAATTGCCTGGAATCAGGACATATATTGACCCACATACTTACGAGGACCCCAATCAAGCTGTCCATGAATTTGCCAAGGAAATTGAAGAATTGTGTATATCCATTGAAAGAGTGATTGGAGCTGGTAAAATGATACATCCATCTTTTTCTTTGTCCTTTGTACTGTGGTGATGGTGGCACGTACTTAATGAAAATTCAGATGCAAAGAAATGTCAAGTTACTGAACTGGGAAAGGATCATTGGGGATCCTATTTCTGAGAAAACGGGCGATTGATAAACAAGAATGAAATATTTAAAAGAATAAAAATCTTTTGGGCAGCCTTTAAGCTCACAACTCCTCATTGTGGGGCGGGGGGGGGGGATGTTAGCAATCATTTAAAAGATAGAAGGGCGGAAGGCAGGTTTTGCAAGCCACGCTGTTATGCTCTGACAGGGCACACATCGTCTGTGAGACCAAGCAGGCAATTAGCATCCCTGGACTGAAGAAGAGAAGTTTGGATTTATACTCCACTTTTCTTGACTGTAAGGAATCTCGAAGTGGCTTGCAAACTCCTTCCCTTCCCCGCCTTGTGAGGTAAGTGGGGCTGAAAGACTTCTGAGAGAACTGGGACTGGCCCCAGGTCACCCAGCAGGCTTCATGCGTAGGAGTGGGTTAAGAAATCCAGTTTCTTCTTCATGCTGCTCATGTGGAGGAGTGGGGAATCAATCCCAGTTCTCTAGATTAGAGGTGCAGGTTGTGGCTGTTGTTTCCTGACGCCAGGTGGTTTGGTCTGCTGCTTATCATCCCGAATTTGTTTCAGGGAGGTCATGGGTCATAATTCTGATGATCCCTCTTTTAATCAAATGATTCTGATATCCCATCACTTTTCTCTGCTGCGCTTGCATGTCAATGGATTCCATTCTTGGTGTGTCCTGGAAAAATTTAAACCCTGGCTCTAGACTGAGCATGCATTTTGGTTAGTCATTGGCCCTTTCCCCACTTACCTTAAGCCCCGCGCTACTCTCCTAAAGTAGCGCGGGGTCCAGCTGCACTCCCCACTTCAGGGGCGGCGAGAATGCAGCCGCCCCGACGCTGCCTCTCTCGCGCCCCCTCAGCGCGTGTAATTCCTGGCGCCTTTTCAAATGGCGCCTTTTGATGACCCCGCGCAGAACGCGGGGTCGTGGGGAAGCCGGGACGCGCGCCAGGAATTGCGCGTGCTGGGAATTGCGTGCAGCAACCCTTGGACCCTTGGTAAGTGGGGAAAGGGCCAAAGTGTTTCTGCTCTTTGACTACATAAAGATTCATTAACATCTTTCTCATTAACTGTAGACTCCAAACAGTCACTAGCAGAAGATGTCAACTCTGGTATTCCTTTCTTTCATCATAGGTGAATTTGGTGAGGTGTGTAGCGGGCGTTTGAAAGTGCCTGGGAAGAAAGAGCTGCCGGTGGCTATTAAAACCCTGAAGGTGGGCTACACTGAGAAGCAAAGGCGAGATTTTCTGGGAGAAGCCAGTATAATGGGGCAGTTTGACCACCCCAACATAATTCACTTGGAAGGCGTTGTTACAAAGAGTAGGTATTTGCTGCTGATGGATGCTTTAATTAGAGATGTTTTGAAACCTGAAATAAATACTAGTAGCTGGTATCTCAAATAGTTCCTTATTGGGGATCTGTTGGTACCATGGTTATCAAGTCCTTTTCATTCACCCCTCAAGTGTGTTCCGTGGCATTATTAGTGTGAGAAAATAGAATATCAAAGTGAAAAAAATGTTTTCTTGGGCCACGGCTAGAACTAATTGACAGATTTCTTCATACTGTTACGTTCCCATAGGCAGTGATGCTGTGATCCATAGATCTTTCCAGGTACAATTTGGGCAAGCTCATCTCTCACTTTAAAAAAGTAAGCATCATGTTTGACATCTAGAGATAGGGTTGCCCCTCAAAACAGCAGCCCCTTTATCAATGGTCCCTCCTTCTGTTCTGACAGTGCGATGATGTTATCCATTCAGTCGTTCTCGACCCTTCATGACCCGATATGCAAGCTCTTTCCACATTTTTCGATTAAGTACTGCTTCCTTCAGCTGGTTGATGTTCATGCCTGTATCAGCTTTTGTGGTATCCAGCCATCATATTCTTTGGCGTCCATGTCTTCTTGTAAAGGATTCAATAGTGTTGATGGTGAAGTAACCTTGAGTGCATTCCACAGCCCGGGCGATGGGCCAGATGCATCGGCGGAGACTTTATCTCTGCGCGGGAGATGAAGCCTCTGTTCCCATGGGAAGCAGGAAGGGGGGATGGGGTGACTGGTATTATAACCTGTGCTTCTGGCGGGAAGTGTCATTCCTGCCACTGCGTGTACTTGAGCTTTCTAAGATGTCTTAATAAATGGACTTTTACTCCCAAAGCCTTTTATTTCTGCGTCTATGGAATTCCTTACACTTCTCCTGCCACTGACAAGTCGTCATAGATTTTTTCTATCAAATTTGATCGCATCACATGACCAAAGTATCTGACAGTGTAACAAGCATAAACCCAGATAATTTATCCACTTTGTGTTATTTGTACAATTTATCGAACCACATTAGTACAAAGTAGATTGTGATTATTCTGTGCAGAATGTAATTATTCTGTGCTTATCACAATAGCTTTTGTGATCAAATCATGACCCTTAGGGATCTGCACATTCTTCTTTAGTTATCAAGATTAGTCCACTAACTGCCCAGAAAAACCTGTTGTTACAAACTACAAACAATCAGTTTCAAATATATTTTCCAACTATACACCAAGGCAAAACCTGATTGTGGCTTTCAAGCACAGGTGATCAGCTGTGCTGGATAGAGGCGTGCATGAGAAATTCATCAGCCAGAGATATACACAGGTTTAAATTGTCATTTCCAGATTGGGAAATCACCTCCAGAATTCTTGGTAATTACAGTCCTCTTACCCCAAACAATACTCCCCCCTCCCGAGTTTGGGTGCTTATCAGCACTGCAGCAGGTGCTTGTGTTTCTCTTTGAGTCTTCTGATTTCCCACGCAGTGGCATTTCTCCCTTCTTGCCAGGATGAAGCCCAGGGGGCTTTGAAGATAAGTTGCAGAGAACTGCTGTTCTCTTTTGCTTCTTCCTTTGTGGGGACAGAGCACTTTTTATCTTTGCAAGGTGGATGGGAATTAAGGGGCCTGTAGAATTGTATCCCTTGGTCCCATTCACTTGAAAACAGAAGGCAGTCATTCAGTTGACAAATGGCTCCTGCCCATCCACCCCCAAAGTCCTGTAGAGGGAATAATGGCGAAGCTGAGGTTCTTGCTTGCTTCTTTTTCCATCCCATCTTTGTGGGGCGGGAGTCCTTTCTTTTCCTTTCTAAGCAGGATAGCTGAGGGCCTCTTGTTTGGGAGCCTACAAAATTAGGCCCCTTTGTCCAATTCACTTGTAACTTGGGGTTCTATCGTGGACAGACAGGATGCCCTCCAGAGCAATTTTGGTGTCATTTGATAGAAAAAGAGCCACTCCAGCCCTCCTCCCCACCCCAGGACCCTCCTTCCTTGTTTTGTGAACAAACAGATCACAAGAAGGAACAAATTCAGAATGCAGACATTTCAGTGGGAAATGTGGAAAAATAATCATTGTCATTCAGTCACTATAAGAGTAGGAAATGAAATAAATGCGGTTGTTTTTAAAAAAAGAAATGCTGATGGCTGTTGCCATTTTCCTCTGATAGGAATCAGTGGAGAGGACCGTGTCTGTGCTGAGAGAGACCTGCTTCAGGACTCTTGTAAAATCAAACCCTGTCGTCCAATTCACTTGAAATTTGGGGGTGTTCAGATTAGAAGGCGGACGATGTGCTTGGCAAATTTGATGCCATAAACATCTGCCCCAGACCCTCCGATGGATTCTCTGCTAAAAGTGATGGTTCTGACAAAGCTTTTGACAAAGTTCCTCACCAGAGACTGTTGAGAAAACTCAGCAATGAAGGAATAAGAGGGGAAGTCCTCCTATGGATTAAAAACTGGTTGAGAAACAGGAAGCAAAGAGTGGGTGTAAATGGGAAGTTCTCACAATGGAGAGATGTCGGGAGTGGTGTCCCCCAAGGATCCGTTTTGGGACCAGTGCTCTTTAACCTATTCATAAATGACCTGGAAGTAGGGGTGGGTAACGTGGTGGCCAAGTTTGCAGATGATACCAAATTATGTAGGGTGGTGAGAACCACAAAGGATTGCGAAGAGCTCCAAGCGGACCTTGATAAATTAGGTGAGTGGGCTCAGAAATGGCAAATGCAGTTCAATGTAGCAAAATGTAAAGTGATGCACATAGGGGCAAAAAATCCAAACTTCACATACACGCATACAGGGGTCCAGTGCTATCAGTCACAGACCAGGAAGAGGGGATTTAGGCGTCTTAGTTGATAGTTCCATGGGAATGTCAACTCAAAGCATGGCAGCTGTGAACAAGGGAAACACGATGCTGGGGCTCATTACAACTGGAACTGATAATAAAACTGCAAAGAATTGTCATTGCTCCCTTATATAAAGCAGTGTAGTTGTGTGACCGCACTCTGGAGTCCTTGTGTTCAGTTCTGGTTGTCGCATCTCAAAAAAAGGATATTGAGGAGATAGAAAAAGTGTCAGAGAAGGGCAACAAGGATGATTGAGGGACTGGAGCACCTTACTTCACTTATGAGGAGAGGCTGCAGCGTTTGGGACTCTTTAGTTTGGAGAGGAGGTGGCTGAGGGGGGATATGATTGAAGTCTACAAAATTATGCATGGGGTAGAAAATGTTGACAGAGAGAAATTTTTCTCTCTTTCTCACAATACTAGAACCAGGGGGCATTCATTGAAAATGCTGGGGGGAAGAATTAGGACTAATAAAAGGAAACACTTCTTCACGCAACGTGGTGATCAACAGGAGGTGGTGATGGCCACTAACCTGGATAGCTTTAAAAGGGGCTTGGACAGATTTATGGAGGAGAAGTCGATTTATGGCTACCAATCTTGATCCTCCTTGATCTGGAGATTGCAAATGCCTTAACAGACCAGGGTGATCGGGAGCAGTACGACCCGCGAGAAGGCCATTGCGTTCACATCCTACATGTGAGCTCCCAAAGGCACCTGGTGGGCCACTGCGAGTAGCAGAGAGCTGGACTAGATGGACTTTGGTCTGATCCAGCTGGCTTGTTCTTATGTTCTTATGTTCTTATGTTCTGAAGCACCTTAATCTAAATCCTGAACCAGCAACGGACCTCAGGAATGTCAGCAACTACAGGAAAAATATCCCTCCTCCAAACTCTGGATGTAAAAGCAGAATGATTTTTTTCATTATGCCCACCCCTAGTTCTGGGTCACTAGAGTTGCTCTCAGAATTCAAGTGAAACTCAGAGCCAAAAAAGTCTGGGCCGTCCCCAGAGGGTCTCAACTATTTGTAAATGAGGAGTTTGACTGGGAGCTGCATTGGTATTGATGTTCTCAGCATAATTATACCAAGCATTTCATTGCCTCCCCCGCCCCCACCATCAGCAACCCACCATGCAGGGAAAAGGAGGGTTGTGTACAGCTTGGCTACTACAAGACGGAAGATAAGTTGTACCACATTTTGCTAAATGGGGGGGGGGGGTGAATTCCACATGGACTTTCTATGTTCAGTAGCAGGATTTTCCCCCCTTTATGTGACCCATTTTGTGCATCACAGCACACAGCAGCCACAACATGTCAGTTTCTCCTCCAGCCTTCTATAATGATGCCAAGGTCACTAGTTCGGAAAAGCGGATGCTTGCTGTTGGTTTTCCTTGTTGCAGCTCACTCTTAGTTTCATGTTCTCTAATGACATGCTAATTTATTCAGCAGTTATACTCCACCTGCAGCATGCTGATTATGAAGCAGAAGGGCAAAGAGAGATGATTTCCTTGTGATTGAAATGGAGGGAGGAAGCCAGAAATGGGACTCCTAGGAGGGGATGTCATGAAGAGGCACCGTGCGTGCGTGCGTATTGTAGCGCTGCCTTTAAGAGCCTGAGAGAAGGGACCCACGCTAAGCCACTCAGCTATGATGTCCTATTAAAATGGGGTGTGTCATAAATGCTGCTGCATTCTTCAGAGATTTTATGATAAATGACGAGCAGATCAAAGCTCTTACCTTAAATTGCTAGTCTGTGATGCCTGAGCACACCTTTGGAGAAGCATGCTCGCTCCGCTGCAGAAAAGCTCTTTGGATGCTTCCATTCCCCCTCCCCCCCCACCGTATGTGTCAATCAAACTCTCCTTCTCTATGTCCCTCTGCCCCTGCCCTGAAAATCCTCTGGTTGCTTTAAATGTAAGATTAACTGTCTTTCAGGCAAGTGGTGATGCAGCCAGGAGGAGATGGGGCAGAAATAGGCCAGGGAAAGAGCACGCTCAATGGCCTTGGCTCTGCTCCCAGCTGTAGTGCCACTTGCTGAAAGAAAGTTAATATCAATTTTAATGCAACCAGAGGCTTTTTTTTGTGTGGTAGCAGCGAGGGTGTCCCCCTTTCTCTCTCTCCCACCTTCTCCCCCCCCTGTTTCTCTCTAGATGGAGGATACACCACCAGAGACGTAGGTATAGATTCTTTATGGGGTGGGTTCATCCCTGGGGTCATGGCCATGCCTCCCCAATTCCCGCCTCGGCCTCAGTAGTTGAGCTTAGTAGCTCAGTAGCAGCTCTCCAAGGCCAGGGATGGCAGACTCCCCTGCCCCGCCATCCCCCGCCCCACACCAGCTAGGCTCCCAGATGGCAGACGGCAACCCCTTCTGCCCTCCCCTCTGGGCAGAGGCATAGCTAGGAAAAATGGACCCCAGTGCAAAATCTGAGTTTTGCACACATACCCTACCATGGGTGGCCACTGTGATGCTGGAATCCACCCCCAAACAGCATCATTTTCATTGGTGTTTAAACTAGGGAGCCCAGATTCTTCTTTTAAATCCACCTTAAAGGGAGAATCTGGGGTCCCCAGTTAAAACAACATTGAAAGTGATGCTGTTTTGGGATGGATTCTCCCCCACCCTGAAACAGCATTCCTTTCTATGTTTAAACTGGGGACCTCAGATTCTCCCTTTAAATCCATGTCGAAGAGGGGGGATTTAAAAGGAGGATCTGGGGAAATTTTGGGGGTGCCTGCTGTCAGGGGTGCAATTGGTAAGCTAGCAGCACCAAACTTTCAGGGAATCTTTAGGAGACTATCCTGATGATCCCACCCAGGTTTGGCAAAGTTTGGTTCAGGGGGTCCAAAGTTATGGACCCTCAAAGATGTAGCCCTTTGGGGGTAGGGTGTTCTATTAAATTTAATAGATAATAATAATAATAATAATAATAATAATAATAATAATAATAATAATAATAATAATAATAATAATAATAATAATAATAATAATAATAATAATAATAAATAGCACCCATCTCCTATTAGCTCCCATTGGAAACAATGGGGGATGGGGGCACCCCCTTAAATCATACCTGGCACTGGGCACAGAACTAGGGCTTCACCAAACTTAGGAGATATCATCAGGAGAGTCTCCCAAAACATCCCTGAAATTTGGTGCTGCTAGCCCCCTGCCGACCAAAAACTGAAAAAAACACTTAAAAATTACAAAAAAACCCCACAAACAGGGGGGCGGAGCTTCAGACATGTAATGGGGGGTTAAACCCAGGAAACCCTCCCTTACTTAGGTCCTTGTACACTACTGAGTAGTAATGTATAATAACAAGATCCTGAGGTATGGGTGGAAAGTAAGTTAAATATTGTCACCGCTGTTTGCCAGGTAACAATAAGTGATTTCAGCTCAGCAACTTAACGAGGCGCAGGAAGCAGGCGTTCTTCAAAGCAAAAGGATTTTATTGCAGATGGTGGTCACAGCTCGGTCAGGAGAGAATCGCGCTCTTGCAACGCAGTGCAAGAACTTTTATTCCCAAACTTCAAAGGGGGCAAAGGGGAGGTGAGGGGGCAAGTCCCTCACCCAAAACACCAATCGTAAAACAAGACAGTTTACATACAGGATACAATTACATTTTTATGAATGGGATTCCCAAATCCCGCTGTCAGGCGTCTTCCCGCGAGATCTCGCAATGGTGCTGAAGGTGAGCCGATAGCAGTCCATTCCAGGTGGGCTTGCTATCGCACTCAGCTGGTCTTATTATCAGCTGGCTGTTTCCTTCAGTGATGCCCTCAGGCTCCCGCCTCCCTCTGCTGTAACAAAGAAAAGCTCAAACTGTCCAGTGGTGGTTCCTGCACATCTTCCAATGGCTGGGAGACCTTTGGGTGCTGGCAGCAGATTCGATTTGTAAATCCAAACAGGGTCGTTGTCCTTATCAAAGGGTTGGCTGGGCGTTGGTCTAAGCTGCATTCCAGAGCCAACTTCCTTGTCTCTTAATATCAGACCTTAACTGGGTATTGCTTTTACTAACAGACACAAATTTCAAAAATAACATTTCTAACTTAAACATTAGGGAAACCTTAAAGGATAACACATGTGCTTATACTTATAGACAAGACTTCACAAATACTTATTGGCATGGCTTTCTTAAATCTAACAAGAACAAAACCTTAAGCTAACTGAAGAACCTAACTAAACTAACATCCTAAACTGCAGGCACATCATAAATTCAATTTAAAAGGGGCTTTTATTACATCCTAGAAAGGCATAAACAAGAGGGAAAACGTATAGCATTGGCACAAACATACATATGCGTTCTCTGTGAACCTTATGGAGGCTTCTGAACCACACAAGTCTCTGCATCTGGGCATGGAGCCAGGGTAGCCAGGCAACCTGACTTCAGGAAAATATTTTGTTTATTTTCCTGGCGGTAACAATATGAGCAGTCAATATGATGCAGTGACAAAAAAGGCAGATATGAACTTTGGGTCTATCAATAGGGGCATAACATGCAGGTCACAAAACATTGGGGGGGGGGGCAGCTTGCGAGCTAGGCATCATTTTCTGTAGATACGCCCCTGGTGGCTACGTTCCCCTGATAGATATTGCTTTAGCTATTCCGAGCAGAAGCAGAAACTCTCTGCTTATGATATGTGGGTCTTGGACGGGGGGAAATTCGGCTTGAAATCCCTGCTCAAAACATGCTGTGGGAAACACAAATGTTATGCCAGCTAAAGGAAAGGTGCAGTATATGTATGGGAAACACAATACATACATATACATACTTCTTTCAACTGTTGTGTGCACTTGTTTGGGAGCCTTGGAAGGGACTTGTGTATTTAGGGACAATGATCATGGATATGTCCATTCCAAGGAACACCCATGTGATACCCATGCACTCCTTGTGCGTGCCACTGGCCCTGACGCTCCCTTCAGACCGTGGGTCAGTCACTCTCCAACTAACATACTTTCCAGAATTATTGTGAAGACAAAATGGGACAGGGAGCGGGGAGAGATGTTTGCTGCCCTGAGCTCTGAATGTGACAAGCAGAGAGTTTCACTTCAAATCTGTTTTAAACCAATCGGCCCTTTCTTTTTCTCCGCACTTTGTGCTAGCTAATGAGAACTGATTTAAAGCTGAACGTGGGCCGTTAGAATGTCATTGGATTTAGAAGGGCAGGAGCAAGCCGTGTTCATCATTGCTGTGTCATCCTGCCGAACCAGTAAGAAATTAAATGTAAAACTGAGCAGAAATTATACCTAAACGTCACTTAAAGGAATTAGTCATGGAGTTGGGGGGAAATGTTCCTATCAACAAAAGGATGGCAAATGGCAAATCATGTCCTTTTTTCTCAATTGAACTTTTTCTTTTTTCCCCTTTTCTTTTTCCTTTTTGATTTCCAGAGTACTCCTGTGATGTAAATGTAAGTGATACTTATATTCAGCATTACAGCAGCCCTGGATTGACCATAATAAGCACATGCTTAGGGCACTAAGGGGAAAGGGGGCGCCATAAAAAGGAAAAAAGGGCACCATCCTATGACATAATGCGTGGTGAAGACTCACCTGCAACCAATTGCCATGCACTCACTATCCTTCTTGAACTGTGGTATCCAGAACTAGACACAATATTCCAGGTGAGATCTGACCAATACAATGGAGTCCCTCAATCTAGATACAGTCTAGATACTCCCATTGATGCAGCTCAGAATTGCATTGGCTTTCTTGGCTGCCACATCACACTGCTGACTCATGTTCAGTTTGTGGTCTACTAAGACTCCCATATCCCTTTCACATGTACCATTGTCAAGCCAGGTGCTACCCATGTTTTATTCTTGGAAGGGACTTGTGTATTTGTACATTTCATTTTTTCTTAAATACTTTTATCTAAATGGGTACACCATAAAGCAATTGCAAATGCCTATAGCAGTTTTGACCTCAAACTTTTAATAGCAGCCAGAACATATTGATTCCCTTTAAGAAAAAAGAATTATTTAATTGATGCAGAACAGCGTTTGGCCAAATTTACAATTCCGACTCTATGGCCCACTCCGCACAGGCCAAAGACAGCGCCCCAGGAACAGTAAAAACACTGTTCTGGGGGAGCTCTTCGCACAGCTGTCATCTCTGAAATGAGGCAGCACCGTGCTTTCCCCCCATAACCAGCAGGGAAATGCTGTTTTGGAAACTTGCTCAACAAGCAAGTTTTTAAAAAAACAGTGTTTTGCACCCGGTGTCAAGTGAACGGCACCGGGTGGGAGGCATTGCTTTTAGGCGCGTCCTTTCCCCAAAAAAACTTCTCCTCCCTGCACAGCTTTACAGGGACAAGGAGACATGCCTCCTGCCCTCCAACCCCCAAGGCCAGGGGGACCTGTCCCCTTATCCCTGCAGAGCCATGCAGGGAAGAGAAGGTAAGTTTGGGGGGAAAGGACACGCCTCCATGGACCGCAGCAGCTCTGCAGCTGCCCGAGTGGAAATGTGCAAACAGTCCTGGGACTCCACTGGTATCATTTATAACGGTGTACAGCCGCTTCCCTGGCCCAAGCGGAAAGGGCCAAAGTGTGGACCAACTGAGATTACACTGGTAGGTAATACCCAGATATTTGACACTTTTAACTTGAGCAAATACCAAAATGGCTGGATCTCAATACCAAATCATGTCTGAGCGCTGCGCTTGGTGGTTCCTATGTAGACTTGTCCACAGCTACATGGCATGCGGTAGACTTCTGCAGTAGCTAGAGGATCCCTCTTATCCTTTGCTGAATGTAGCATTTGTTGACTTTTCTTAGTGGGTCTGCAGATTGTTTGTAGGTTGTGCTTCTTCATCAGTTTTCCTATGTGGTCAGTGGTTCCCTTGAAGGACCAAGACTGCACTGAATCAAAGAACATGAAAGGCACTGCAGACTATTTCAGCCAGAAAAATCAGCAATAGCAAAACACATAATAAACCAACCTGGACACAGAATATTATTTGAAAACACAGAAATTCTGGACCACTCTGATAACCACTACGTCAGACTACACAGAGAAGCCATTGAAATCCACAAGCACATGGACAATTTCAACAGAAAGGAAGAAACCATGAAAATTAACAGAATTTGGCTGCCAGTTTTGAAAAACACTAGAGTCAAGACAGTGACTAATCAGCTCCACACAGGCACAGGATGACTACAGATAATCAAAGGGTACAAAGGCCAGACTACTTCTATTTAGATGCCTCACCTATTGACCTTGCTATCTCCATTGTTACTCACACGCTACACTTCATTGCTACTCACTTGCCAGGCCACTCCTATTCAGATGCCCTCACCTATTGACCTTTACTCACAGGTAGCCACTTGCTTTCCTTTCCAACTATCAGATCCTCTGAAGATGCCAGCCACAGATACAGATGAAACGTCAGGAGAGAATGCTGCTAGAACTCGGCCATACAGCCCGGAAACCACATAGCACTCCAGTGATTCCGGCCATGAAAGCCTTCGACAATACAAAAAATAGATGATTTAAAAATGTAAACCAAAGGCTATTACTTAAATTGTGTTTTAAGTTATTTCCATCAATTTAATGTATACTATATGTCCTATAACAATAAGCAACTTGGTTCAAAGTGATATCTGGGATTAATGCGAGCATACCTCTCCTTGTTAAACTGTGGGTCAAGTCCATGTGCTGGTTTGTCTTGAAGCCATTGTTCTTTTATATATGTGGCACCTCTGGAGTAGCCACAACTTGATAAATAAACTCTATTTGCAATGGTTGTGTTGCAGAGGTTTTGTAGATGTGGAGCTTGTAGGGGGGGGGGAGTACACGTGTACATCACGTTGCCTTACTCTGAATAAGTCAATTCATCCATCAAAGCCATAGACAGTATGTTGAACGCTTAGAGATGCTGTGAGATGAAGCTTCAACATGTGCCTTGCTTGAGCCTCCCAAGCCTTAGTGCTCTGCTCGGCACATCCTGAGTTCTGCTTCTGACTGACATAATTGTTGAGAACCGTCCTTTGTATAGATTAATTATTTATTCATCATAAATATGCTGAGGGCCGCTGACAGCACATTTATAACAAAATTCATGAAATCAACAGTCAGAATCAGAATTTCCCAACATAACATACACCAGCGGTGCCTTAATTAGTTCTAAAAGAAGAGGGAGAAGTAGAGAGACAGAAACGGATGAAGACAAAAGTCAGCTCTGTGGGAAAGCCACTGCTGCCCTCAACCACAGGCCTGGCAAAATAGCTCCGTCTTGCAGGCCCGCAGAGCTGTGGCAGGTCCCACAGGGTCCAAGTCTCCTTCGACAGAGCAGCCCACCAGGATGGGGCCAGAGCTGAAGAAATGCCCTGCTTGTGGCTTACCAGTACTTCTTGGAGCTCCAAAGCAAACGTGGCTGTCTTACGAGGGTTTTAGCTGTGATTTTTTGAACATCTCTTGCCTTGAAAGCCCTGTGGAATGGCCATAATTTGGCTATGGCTTGACAAAACTTTCCACGACTAACTGTGCTTTCGCATACTGATTTCTGTTTACTGTTTTAAAATATTGTAAAAACAGGCTGTGATCAAGCATTTCAGGGCAAAATAATTATTACCTGTTCATCACTACTTTTTAATTCTTTGGAACATGGATTAGAAACTTTCAGACAAGGACAATGATATCGGGTTTCCTTTTAGCACAGTAAATGGAGATATATGTTGAGGCTCCATGATGAATATCCCTCAATTATACTCAAGTTTTCAACTACATGACTACTGCATTCACTCATAGTTTCCACTTTAAAGTATATGCTTAGAATATCCAAGGTCTACATTTCAGTAATGCAATATGTGGATTGACTCTGACAGTTAAGAGTGACTGGGATTGTATGGGAAAGCAAATGATTTCCTGTATTGTTGAAGGCTTTCATGGCCGGATTCAATTGGTTCTGGTAAGTTTCCCGGGCTGTGTGGCCGTGGTCTGGTGGATCTTGTTCCTAATGTTTCGCCTGCATCTGTGGCTGGCATCTTCAGAGGTGTATCACAGAGGGAAGATGCCAGCCACAGATGCAGGCAAAGCGTTAGGAACAAGAGCCACCAGACCACGGCCACACAGCCCGGAAAACCCACCAGAATCAAATGATTTGCTGTTCACAATTTCAAGAGTTCAGGTTGATAAACTTGGGATTTTCTTTTTAAATCCAGGTAAACCTGTCATGATTGTGACTGAATACATGGAAAATGGATCTTTGGACACTTTCTTAAAGGTAAGAAATGTTTTAAAAAGCAGACACCGATGTCCAAAGGCAAAAACCGTGTACAAAGTACAATAATCTCTGTTCTGTCATTTCAGCTTCTAGAGAGTGTTCAGGGTCTACCAAGTGATGATTCCACAGGGAGAACAGACAAAGTAGTCTTTTATTAGGCATCAGTAGCCAA
The DNA here is from genome assembly GCF_021028975.2 of Sphaerodactylus townsendi. Taxonomy (NCBI): domain Eukaryota; kingdom Metazoa; phylum Chordata; class Lepidosauria; order Squamata; family Sphaerodactylidae; genus Sphaerodactylus; species Sphaerodactylus townsendi. Next base: position 663,583 of record NC_059435.1, on the reverse strand, counting down.
CACTGAAGAACATGGCGATATACTGAAAGAAATATATCCCACTCCCAAAAATTTACTTTTCTTATTATCTATGCCTGTTTTGTCAATGGCATACCCTTTTACCATTGATTCTAAACATGAGTGGTAGAGAAGGGCTCTTACTTGGTTTTTCCAGTGACTTGGTGTGCTTTCTTAGTGTCTCCAGAAAGCAGACTTGAATCTGGAGTGTCTTCAATAGGTTAGGTCACCTGACAGCTTTCCTCCTGTTGGTTTCTCATTCCTGGTTATTGAGGCTGCAACTGCCCAAAGTATTTATTACCACCCCCCTCTCTTCCATGGTCTGCTTTTCCTTTTTTGAACAAATCTTGACAATCCCTCTTTGTTTTTGGCATTTTCCTGCACTGTTAGCTGGGCTATGAACACCTGGACTCATTTAATTCTCAGATTCATTTCGGCCTATAATTAATGAATTAATTTACTTAATTAAAAAAACTTTTAGTAACTGCTTTCCCCCCTTATGAAGCTCCAGGTGGTTTACAAACATAGATAAAGAGAACACCAAAATTTAAAACCATAACTTAGAACTGCTAGCAATAGTTCCTCTACCTGTTCTCTCCCTCTGCACGGAAGTTCCCTACGATTGAACAGAACTCTGCTGCCTGCAAGAGCTTCCCCTGCTGGGTGGCCACACAACCTGCGTGGCACCAGCGTGGTGTCTGTACGCCAGCGCAACTTACTGGGAACATTTACTGTTAGTAAACTGAACCAGATGCAGTCGTAAATCAAACCATCTGCAGCTGCTTCCCAAAGATCCAATGTGAAGGGGCCAGGTATACAAAGCCTCCCTTTGCTTTTGCACAGCCTCCAAATCCTTCACACAGCACAACAATTTGGATCTTCAAAAAAAAAAATCTTGCTGCGTACCTTTGTGACTGCACCTCTGCCGAGTCCTGACCCATTTTGTCACCCTCCTCATGTGGGACACCAACACAGCTTCTGCTGCTGGATCAAAAGTTTCCCTTACCTGCTGATCACTCAACATGCTGTGTTATTTTTTTCAGAAGAACGACGGGCAGTTCACAATCATTCAACTGGTGGGAATGCTCCGAGGGATTGCATCTGGGATGAAGTACCTTTCTGACATGGGCTACGTACACAGAGATTTGGCTGCAAGAAACATCCTAATCAACAGCAACTTAGTGTGTAAAGTATCTGACTTTGGCTTGTCCAGAGTTCTGGAAGACGATCCTGAAGCTGCCTATACAACCAGAGTAAGTTTCTCAGCCAACACCCGTGATAAATGGACTGCAGGGCTAGACAAGAAAATATGAACACCTGGTAGGCATTCCAGAAAGAAGAGGGTGGTGGTGGTTGTGTGCACGAACATTCACTCCCATTTCCAGTTCTCTTCTCTTCTTGCCCTGCCCCCCCCCACCATTCTTCAGTTCCATTTCCCCACCCAACTGCTGCCCCTCCTCAGATCCCAGCCAGCAATCTCATAAAAATCATCTGATGGAGTGACACAATCAGATTTCAGTCCAGGTAGTTCAGTCAATGATAAGTCAGGCTTTGCTACGTTTTCCAAGAGTAGCCATGTTGGTTTGCAGTAGGACAGCAAGATTCTAGTCCAGGAGCACCGTAGAGACTGACAAGATTTGTGGGGGGGGGGGGGTGAGCTTTTGAGAGTCAAAAGCAGAGGGAGCTTTGGCTCTTGAAAATGTGTACCCCAAAACTCCTGCCAGCCTCTAAAGTGCTCCTGGTCACAAACCGAGCGGTTTTGCTCCACAATGGTCCTACTGAGAACAAGTGAGGTCAAACTTAAGCCAATAAATTAGCCCTTCCTTGTCTTCTTTTGCAGTCCATAGCAGAACTCAAGCTACTGAGCAAAGAATGAGCAATGCTGCCCCAGTGGGACTGTGAACAGGAAGACGGGTTGTCATGAGCTTCCCCCGAGCCACCTCCTCTTCTATGTCTCCCTGGTGGGGAGGGGGCTTTCATCTGGTCGTGTCCCACCCACCATCTGTTTGACGCCCACTTACCAAGGGGGAAGGGGAGGGAGGGGGGAGGAGGTCCATCATCTTGTCGAGGCCTACCCATTCTAGGGAGAAAGGGGAAGGGTCCCCTCATCTGGTCATGGCCCACCCACCCTGGGGAGGAGGGTTAGGGAGGGGGCAGGTATGTGATTTGTGGGCAGGTTCAAAATGCCTCCACCTTCAGTATGCACTTGCCAGGTCCAAAAATAAGTTTTGAACGAAGCCTCCAGGCGCCCAAAGCCCCCACTGCGGGGGCCGTCGGGGGCTCTGTGCCGAAGGCTTCGTTTGTCTGCTGTCATGACCCAACCAAGACATGATTCTGAGCGAGACCTGGGCAGCACGAGCCTTCAGCACAAGCCAGGAGCAGCCAACCTGCAGTCCCATCAAGAGGACACCAGAAAGGGTTTTTGTGCCTCTACACCTTCACTTCTCCCCTGCCTCATTCCCAACCAGAAGCGTGGGCTGTGGGGTCTGCGAGATAAACGTGCATCACTCTAGTCTGGGCTTTTTTTCATCCCAGGGAGGTAAAATTCCAATCCGATGGACCGCGCCAGAAGCCATCGCCTTCCGGAAATTCACCTCTGCCAGTGACATCTGGAGCTACGGGATTGTGATGTGGGAAGTGGTGTCCTACGGAGAAAGACCTTACTGGGAGATGACGAATCAAGATGTAAGGAATCTGGTTGCCTTCCATGTGAAAAAATATATATTCATCGAACAAAATGACAGCACTGTCAGGGGTAGTGAAGTGGGGCTGGTATCTTTTCATTCCTGATGTGAAAATCAGTGTCCTGAACTGGTAGAAGTGAAAATATTGTGGCACTTTTTGAGAATAAAGTGGCAGCTGGATGTGTAAGCAAACTTGGCTTCTGCACACGTGAAGCACAGCTGCGTTTCAGTCTGTGTTATGCCTGCATTATATTGGCCCTTTCCGCACATGCAGGATAATGCATTTTCAATTGACTTTCACAATGGTCTGCAGGTGGATTTTACTATTCTGCATGACTTCAAAGTGCATTGAAAGTGGATTGAAAGTGCATTATTCTTCATGTGCGGAAGAGGGTGTGACAGAATAAAAAGCACTTGCAGTCCCATTCAGACCAAGTTGCAAACTGAGCTGCTGCACTGGGTGCAGCTCCCTGGATGCTGATCCTGACAAGAGTGGGCATCTGATTTTTCACCATTTAGATAAGGACAACAGAAGAGCCCTGCTGGATCAGACCCGAGGTCCATCCGGTGCAGCAAACTCTCTGTCACACAGCAGCCAACCAGCAGACTGAGGAAACAAACAGGATACTTTGGGGTTGCACACACACACACACAGAGACGCACGCACGCACGCACGCACCATTCTGCCCCGGCCCACTGCTGTTGGCTTGAATGCTGCATCTGCATTGCAGAACCCCAGAGAATTATGGGCCTCACTTCCTCCTTCCATCCCCTTTTGTTGCCAGCTCTTTCATTTCACCAGCGTAAACATGCTTTTCAACAAAGTGAAACAACAGAACTGAGACAGATTCCCTTGGCAGGAACATTGTTGTCCCATGAATGGGACTTAATACAGCATCCATCAGTATTATTTTTGAGGCTGAATGGCTGTCACGGGATGAATGCTTTTTATTACTCAATTCAGACCCACTGACAGACTGACACGGCTTAATCTCCAGAGCAGATTCCTCTGGGAAAGGAGAGGAGGCTGTGTGGTCTGCCAGATTGTTTGGGCAGCCTGGATTCTGAATGAGTCTTAGGGAAATGTACGCACCATTTCTAAATGGGGATTAGATACTCTTTAACATGCTCCAGTTACCCTTTTGTGTGCCCCGTTGCAGGGAGATTAGATACAGATAACAGCACGGAGCCCCACTGCTTCCACCATCACTTTTTCCGCTATACCCTAGAAAGGGAGGTTACAGTTATAATCTTCATTTGAAACTATCAGCACAGGCCTAGATTTAGCAGTTATGCTGAATGAATTTCTGCCCACCCTGCTTCTCAAGAGTGCCCCCTGCCTTGCATTATTCCTCACCACACCTTAGCCTCTGGTTATTTCGAGAAACAAAATTATAGAGAAACAAAATTCGAGAAACAAAATTATAGCTGCATTTGCAAATCTCTTAAAATATAAGAACTTCAGCCACTTTTAGGTCAGCTCTCCCCAGTATTATTGGAGCATCAGATCCACCCCCTCTCTTGCAAACAGAGGAGGAAATTTGCATTCTGGGGTTTGCAGAGATGTCTGCAGTTGGATTTGAGTCCAGAAGCCTCTTAGGGACCAATAAGATTTTAGGGGTAGAAGCTTTTAAGAGTCACAGTTCCCTTTGTCAGGTGTCTGCAGTTTGTTTATGCTGTGCACAAATCAAAAAGAAGTTGAACACAGAACACCCACCCCGATCATGTGAAGAAGTTTGCCAACTGTCCACCAAAACACCCCCTCCACCTGAGGAACACCATGGAACCACTGCCACTTGAGCGACATGGACTTTCAGCAGATGGAAACTTGCTTGAGTAGAAAGAGCTGGCTGTCAAGCATTTGCCATGGTTGCAATCTATATATATAAAAAGCAAACCGACCGTTTGTGAGTCGTGCTCTAACTCCGAAACCACTGGACGGATTGCTTTCAAATTTTCACTCAACGTGCCTTTCCAATGTGGGCAGGTTTTTGAATATTCACATTGCTGCATCACTTTAGTCTGGGGTTTTTTTTCATCCCAGGGAGGACTCATTGGGTAGAGGTGACTTTTAGGCAGCTGGGCTCCCGGTTTCAGTTCGATTTTACAGTCTGTGCTCTGGTGTGGGGGAAGCCGATCGCACTCCCCCTCCTCGAAAACCCTAGCCAAGTCTCGGTACTCTGGGGGGATCAGTTCCGCTGCCTCCGCTGACCCAGCCATTTCCTGGGAGGGGCCCAGATCTTGTGGCGGTGCCCCTGCCATGTGGGCCCCACACGGGGGGTCACGAAACGTTATGCCCCCCGCCCCCCAGTCAATTTGCAGCTCAAGATCTCATAGCCACAGGATGTCCAGTACACTTGTGTATTTTGCCATGGGCACGATCACGAAGGAACATTTCTCCAAGTACTCCCCGCATTGCAACAACACCGGCTCTGTGTTATGGGTTGCGGGGGCTCTCCCTAACACCCTCCCATCCATCTGTTCGAACTTGATGGGGCGATGTAGGTATCTGCTTCAAGCCTAACTGGGCCACCAGGGAGGGGTGCATCAGGCAATGGGTACACCCCGAATCTACTAGTGCTTGCGAGTTTACCGTAACTCTACTCCTGTGATTGCTTAGGGTAAGGGGCACTAGGACGGGGCAGTGAGAGCCACTAGCCGACTGTGAGATGCCCTTTAGGCCAGGTCGCTGTTGGTTCCCTCTGACCCTGTGCTGGCATCTGAGTCGCCTGACTACTCTGGGCCGAACTCCTCCAGACGCATACACATACCCCTCTCGGCCTTACTCTGTTTGGGAGAGGACTTAGGAGCTGGCCTACCTCCTTGCTTAGCCCCCCTGCTTTGGGAGTCCTCCTGAACCTCCCCGGTTCCCAGGGCAAATAGCAGCAAGATGGCCCTCGCCCCCTCAGGACAGGCAAAGTCCCAGCCGTCTGCGTCGTGCATACTGTGACTCTTCGGGCCCCAATTCGCTCCTCGTGAGGGAACGGGGTTTGGCTGGGGTGCCACTGGTCGGTGTGGGTGGGGAGCGTCTCCTAGGGCTGGACCGGCGGCAGTAGCTCTGTGCCTTGATCAGGCGAATTTTGGTTTCTCCTGCTCACTGGTACTATCCCGCTAGGGTTGGGGGGCCACCGCCCATCATACCCCACTGCACGATCTCTGGATCCAGCGCCTCCTTATAGAAGTGGATCAGGACTTGCTCGGGCCAGTCCCGGATCTGCCCGGCCAGCTGGCAGAACTCTGACGTGAAGTCCACCACCGAGCGTGTGCCCTGTTGGAGGTTCTGCGGCTTCTGCTTCATCCTTTCCTCTTGAAAGGGATCCTCGAATCTCTGGCGTAGGGCCGACATGAAGCGAGGGAATGACGAAAGTTCATGAAGTCCCGTGTACCAGGCCACTGTGTCTCCTTCCAAGCAGGCCCTGACCTCGTGGATCTGGTCGGTGTCATCCTCGTAGGACTCGCCGTAGCATTGCATGTGCACCTCCACTTGTACCAGTAAGTAGGGGAGGGATTCGACTTTGCCGTTGACCCGGGCCTTCAGGTCCCTGCATTGTGGTGGCCGGTCCATTGGCCACACGGCCTGTTGGGGGGTTCCCACAAGCAGCGGCGGCTGTGTAGACGTGGAGTCTGCCCCCTGCCTAGGGTTCCCCGAGTCCGTCACTGTCCGTCGTTGCGCCTGCAAGTGCTCTATCTCCTGGTGGAGGGTTAGCTCCTCCTCCGCCCGGGCCACATCCCTGGCCCGCAGCAGCTCCATGTCCCGAGATAGCCTCTCAATCTGCCAGCACATCTCCTCTCGTTCCTCGTGCCAGGCCTCCTCCGCACGCCGAGGTGCTCGCCTGTAGTCATCTTGGGGCACCTCGTCTTCTTCCTCCAATTTGCGTAGGAACCAGTCCGACTCTCTCCTCCCCGTCTGCTGGTACCACACTTGGCCACGTGTGTGAGTGGGTTTGTCCAGGGTGAGTCGTGGGTGCCTCTGACTCCGCGTCCGGTATCGGGTAGTAGGCGGGGGATCACCCTGCCATCAGCTCCGGGAGCCGGCATTTCTCCCACTGTTGCATCTGCTGCAGCCTCTTTGGGGCCAACGACGTCCTTCACAGTGGCTGTCCCTTGACCATTGGTAGTCTTCTCGCCTGAAGCCCCGTCCACGGCGCGTATGGGACTCAGGTCGAGTTTAGGGAGAAATTGTCTTAAGTGTAAGACCGCAGTCCCAAAATAAAGCAAGCTGTAGTTTTTCTTTTAAAAACGTAAGACTTTATTGAGAACTGAAGCATGCGAGAGATAGACGATTTCTGAGGAATATAGAAAGAATTAAACCTTAAACCCCTGTTGACCTTGGCCTGCCCCTTGCCGGGCCCAAGAGCCGCAGTTACAGTAATATAACAAAGGGAAGAATCCCACCATTCAAATACAGAGTTAACATTACAAAAAACAGGGGGCTGGTCACACCTTGGAGAGCTGTGGCTGTGGCTGCATTTTAACTTTTGTTTTCTGGAAGCCAGGAAGGGGAGGGGGGATGAGCCCGCCAGGGAGCCCATCCTGACAGCCTGAGGTGTTGGTATGCCCTTACAATGTTTGCGCAGATGACCACAGATAAGCATTGAAAATAGTAAATAGGTAATACTGTTAGGTAATATGATTGGAAGTGAAACACATACACACTTTGCCATGTGAGACATCAGGTGGGGTCCCCCCCCCACACATGCAGGTAACTTTCACTCTCTGTGCCTCACCCACTACTACCACACAACACACATCCAGCTCATCCTCACACACCTCACTCTGCCCTCCCTCACATCCAACCACCCCTTACCCACTTCCTCACCCATATTCGCCACAGCTCTCTTTTACTAAAAGCGAGCTGGAGTTTGCCTTTTTCTTCTAAGAAAATCCGCAGGGTGGGGGCAAACCAACACTACTGGCACATGGCCCTTTAATGTAAAGGATTCAATGGTGTTGATGTTCAGGACAGCCGCCTGGCCTTGACTGGATTCCATAACCCGGGCGATGGGCCAGCACCTGCGGCGGAGACTCTGACCTTATCTCTGCGAGAGAGATGAGAACTCCGTTCCCATGGGAATCCGGGAGGGGGGATGGGATGGACAGAGTTATAACCTGTGTTTCTGGCGGGAGACTCTATTCCTGCCACGTCGTGTACGTGAGCTTTCTAGGATGTCTGAATAAACGGTCTTTTACACCAAAAGCCTTTTTATTTCTGCTTCTATGGAATTCCTTACATTGTGGCAGGAATCTTAGTTCATCCTATCTCCCCAGTGCGCAGTGGACCTCTGGTGTCTCGGCATGGAGGTTGAATATTCCTGAATCTGTGGAAGGTAAAAAAGCGGTAGCCCCCGGAGAGGGCTCCGAGCTTTCCCTTATGGATTTGGAGGAACGGCGCGGGAGAGCGGGTCTCAGCTGGGTGACTGCTTTCCCGAATCCTCGTGATCAACGCGAAGTCTCCCCTTACTCCATTGGGACGAGGGACGCAGGAGACGCATCATGTGGACTTCAGCATGAGTGGTTGGGGGCGCTGTCTATGGATCGAAGCCTGTGGATCGGATATCTGCCCCAAGTTTCCGGTGTGGATTACAAACCTCAGATGCAACCTGTCGCGGAGGGAGACGGGCCTGACCACGCTTTCATGCGTGACAACACAGGGGAGTCCATTGAACGATTCCTGGACTCGTAGATTTTTGGTGATGCTCCCAAGAATCCCACCGTGGCATAGCACTGGGGCCCGTCCTAAGACCACCGTTGGAAACCAGGACTATATCGGAGAGTTGGGAGGGGTATCCGCATTTCAAAGCTTCCCGATCGGACCCCAAGATCCCGGATCGCTTAGCAGCTGAACCTGAGGTCCCGTGGAGCCGCCGGTGAACACGTAGGTGCTGCATTCTGATGAAGAAGGAATCCGAAGAAAGCTCTGCCTTCCCATCCGGATCTATTCCCCCTCCGTCAAAAAGAGAGCTGGGATATGAGGAAGTGGAGCCGACGTGGCGCAGATGACCCAGGAAGCATGGGGCCGTGGAACGCCAAGCTATGGGAAGAGGAACGAGAGCAGCTGCAGCAAGAGCGTGAAAACCTGCAAAAAGACCGGGAACAAGCGAAGCGCAAAGAAATCTAAGCTTCGAATTGGACCGTGCCAGAGACGCGCTGCAACGGCAATATATGCAGAATCTATCAGTCCATGATAAGGTCCTGGAACACTCAAACTGGACTTAGAGCTGTCAACGCGAAAGCGTTAAGGCCAAGGCGTACGCATAAAGTGAACTAACTGCAGCTATTCAACGAAGATCGAACTGGCCAAACTGGAACGAGAGAAAGCAGCTTTGCATATGCGCACCAGGATGCCTTGACCCGCAAGGAGAGAGACTTAGCCGCCTTGGAAAAGGGAGCTGAAGAAGCAGCAGGACAAGATGCCCCAGAAGTTGAAAGTCTCGGCGCTGTCACTGGTACAATGTGCCAACGCCAGAGGCGGCGATGCTGCTGGGTCCTGCTACTCGCGCAAGATTCTGCCACCTTCCAAAGACCTGTACTCCCACCAGAGCACCAGTGGCACCGGGCGTTGGTGCCCCCACCTCGACCGATTCCGGCCCTCCCCTGCGCCCGCTGCCTCAACTCTTTAGAACCGCTTACGTAGCGGCTTTTCGCAAAGAACCCGTGGAGAGAAGGATACGCTACAGACCCTCCAATCGGCCTCGCCACTGTTTCGATGGGGACCGGCTTCCAAACTCCCCTACTTCATCCTACAACTCGATGCCCACATGGAGTGACTATGACTGATCTGTACCGGTCTGAACGCCGAAAAAAAAAAAAAAAAAAATCTGGGACATCGGTTCCGCTCTTGGATGGAAGCGTACGCCCGACTGGTTTAATGACTCTTTTTTTGATCCGCGGGGAGGATACTCGCACTGAACCTGCGTTCCTCCAAGCCTTTAAGGGCTGCGCTTCCAAGATCCGGTGCTGGAAAATGAAGCCATCCGCACCATCAAATCTATTCAGCAAAGGCAACCGCTCCTTTGCCGAATTTGCCCCGCGAATTTCGTCGCGGCGGCTGCTTCGACTTCCTCCTGAGTTGGCCTGAGCGCCATGAAATGTGAATACTTCTCGAGATGCCGTCGACGGCAAACTGCGGGAAACGGTGTTCGACTTATTCCAGTTCTCCCGCATCTATTGCTGATTGGATCGAATTAGGATCTCAAGCGGCGTCTCGTTTGGATTACGCTTCGTGCCGAGGGCCGCCCACGCCCAAAACCCGCCGCTCACGACCACCATTTCGACTTCGCAAGCCAAGCCCAGCAGCCTTCCAACGAAAAACCACCTCCGAGCGCCGTCGCCGTCTGGGATTGTGTCTTTACTCGCGGAGGACCGGGTCATCTAGCCGCCAACTGCCCGAAAAAAAAACAGAAATAACCGCTCCGGCCGCACGCACTCCCCATCTGCCAAGCCACCACGCAAATCCGGGCCGCCCCCAACGGGCTCATCTAAAGGCGGTTACCGAAGGCGACCCAGAGGAGGGGGAAGCAGCTGTTTGCCTTTCTTCTTTCAGCCCCCCCCCCCCATGGATATGGGTTCGACTCCAGATCTCACGGTGAGAGTGAAGGCAGCCCCATGCGATTCAAGCGATTCTGGCCAACCCTTCGCTAAGCACACTTATTATAGCCTCAGCTCCTTATGTAGATTCTGGGTGCTCCCATTGTTTAATGCTTTTGACCCCAGGTGAAGCGAGGAGTGAACTTCTTGACTAGGACCCAATTCCCTGGCTAAGCCCATACCGGATTTCACCCAAATGGACGGCAGCCCATACCGGGGCCGAAGGACCGACCCAGTTCAAAAGCGCTAACCGGTCCTCCTTAAGCTGGCGCTGACCATTGGGAGAAAATTAGTTTTATTCTGGCGCCGTTAAGAGCACTCCATAGTCCTGGGCGTACTTGCCATGGTGAAAGCGTTGTTACATGAACCAAAAAATTCATTTTGGAAAGAAAGCGATCTTAGAATTCACTGACCCCTCCCTCGCGGAGGAACACATGAATTGGGGGAAAAACTCACCTCCTAGTGACATACCCCCCTGGCTTCGTCCTAGGCAAGGTGCACGCTCTAATTGCTCGAATCTACCGGGCATTCCACCCGCTAACACAAGATTTAGCCAGAGTATTTCAGGAGCAAGGAATCGCGATCAATTGCCACCCCATAGAGACACTGACTGCAAAATACCGTTATTACAGCCAGGGGCTCCAACTACACCAAGGAGCAGAATCTACCGCATGAGCTAATGAGGGAGAAGGAACTTCGTGCCTTCTTAGACAAGAACCTTGCTTTCGCGGGTTCATACGACGAAGCTACCAAACATCAACACATGCTGCTCCTGTATTATTTGTAAAAAAAAAGGACGGATGCTTTAAGGCTCTGCACGGATTAATGAGAGGACTTTCAATGCGGTTTCCCTGTCCAATAAATTCCCTTTGCCATTAATCAAGGACCTTTTAGATGCATTGGGCAAGTGGACGCATTTTTACTTGTTGGACTTAAGAGAAGCTAACTACAGGGTCAGGATTGCGGAAGGCTATGAACATTTGACTGCATTTCTGACACAAAATTTGGACAGTATGAATACTTAATAATTATTCGGGTTAAGTGCGGCCCCCGGAGCGAGTGGCTCTTATCAACGAAGTTCTCCATGATTTATTATACAAGGGAGTAGTGCGGTGTAATTTAGATGATGTTTTAATTTATTCAATAAACCATAGAGGAGCATGAAGCCTTGGTTCGGGAAGTACAAAACGCTTGCTCAACAACTCCCTCTTTGCCAAACTTTCTACAGCCTAATCTCCACCAAACCTCTATCGACTTTCTGGGTTAATGGATCTCTTCCGAAAGGCTAAAAATGGATCCTGTTAAGATTGAAGCAGTCCTCCAATGGCCTCGCTGCCCCTACCAATCGGAAGGAACTCCAATCTTTCCTAGGGTTTGCTAATTTCTATCGCGGACTTTATACCCCACCGCTGAACTGGACTCTCCCACTTCACAGCATTCCTACGCTATCTGGCGCGGTAAAGACCCACAGGCTGCCAAGCCCGGGGCCCCCCTTTCCTGGTCTAAAGAATGTCAGACAGCCTTTTCAACATTTAAAAATCAGCTTTTACTACCGTATCCTATCCTAAAACATCTCTGACCCAGATCTTCCTTTTGTGGTTCACGTGGATGCCTCGGACAAAGCGCTTTGGTGCAGCCCTGTTGCAGAGAAATAAAGATGATAGGCTGGTTCCGTGCCTTATTTAATGTTAGAAATTCTCGGGTGCTGAGCTCAACTGGACTGTAGGGGATAAAGAGACTGCGGCCATCAAAGTAAGCATCTTCCACTTTGGCGCCATTCGGCTGGAGGGGGCTAAACACCCCTTTCAAGTTTGGTCGGATCACGCTAGAACTTTGGTCGCAGCTCTTTCCACCCCCCTCAAGATGTCCGCGAAAACGAACTCCGTTGGGCCGATTTCTTTTCTCGTTTCATTTCACTGTCCATTTTTTTCCTCGGAAAAACCAATAAACTGGCTGATGCGCTCTCACGCCTGTCCGGGGAGGGGGGTGGAGCGTTCCTTACGTGATATCCTCGCACTGTTCTCTCCCCCTCCCAATTAGGGCTGGCTGTCACTCGATCTTCAGACATCCACTCCTCCTTCTCCACCCATTCTCGTAGCTCGGTCTCTCCTTTCCCACGAGAACTCGAGGAGGCGGGGCTGGCGCTGAAAGCCACCAGCGGAGGAAGGTGACTCCCACTTACTTCTGGAGAATGGTGTTTGGCGGCAAGGGGATTGTTGGTACGTGCCTCCCCCCCTCCGTAAGCAGTTGTTCTCGGTGCCTGTCATGATGCCCGCTCGGCTGGACATTTTGGCTTCCTTAAGACTCTGCATTTGGCCCGCCGTCAATTTTGGTGGCGCGCGATGCGCAAAGACATTGAGACATATATCAAGGGTTGCTCTGTTTGTGCGGAAGCCAAATCCGTTCCTCGAAAACCCCATGGTCTGTTGAAGCCTCTCCCGGTGGCCTCACTCCCCTGGGAAGTCATCTCCATGGATTTTACACGGATCTGCCAGAAAGTCAAGGCAACACGGTCTTTGTGGGTGGTGGTGGACTTATTTTCTAAACAAGCCCATTAGCCCCATGTTTTCCCAACTCCTCCGCTCCTAAGTTAGCGCGCCTAATCATTCAGCATATTTATCGCCTACACTCACTGGCCCCGTTAAGGTGGTTCTCCCACTGCGGGCCCTAATTCCTTTCAAAGTTCTTGAAAGCTTTCCTGGGCTTGTTAAAATGCCGCCCCGGTAATTGCCTCCCCCTACCAATGCCTTCAAAGTGACGGTGAGTCGAGAGAGAACGAAGAGAACCCTGGAGCAATATTTACGCTTGTTACACCAACTATCACCAAGCTATCTGCTGCGCGAAGTTAATTCGGTTGGCAGAATACGCGTATAACAATGAGGCTCAGAGCAGGACAAAAAAAAACCCCTTCGAAATCGCAGCCTGGTCGATCCTTCCCTCCGTCGTCGCGAATCCGCTCGCGAAAGCGCGAATCCTCCGGAAAGTTCCAACAGTGGATTTCGCTTCGGGTCGTAGGGTGGAAAACGGCCCAGACCGCCTTACAGCAGGCTAAAGACTCCCCAAAACTTCAAGCGGATAAGCACCGCTCGGATTTTCCTTAACGTGTGGGCTTCTGCGTGGTTTGTCTACCAAAAAATCAGAGATCGCATATAAATTTTCAAAACTGGGCAAAAGATTCGCGTATCCTTTTAGGATTACTAAAGTGATTAATGATGTCACCGCCCGATTGGACTTTGCCTAATTCTCTTAAGTAATATCCATCCTGTCTTTTCATTCCAGTTTGCTCAAGTGAGGCCCTCGCTTCCAATGCTCGGCAACGACCACGCAGAGACCCCACGACTATAATTGATGGCCACAAGCATTACTTAAATTGACGCCATCCTGGACTGCGTTTTAATCGCGAAACGCTAAATATTTAAGGCCTCTTGGGTGGGATATTCCTCCGGGTATAATCAATGGGTCTATTCCGAAAATATTGACGCCCCTGCCCTCATTTCTGCTTTTCACCGCACCTTTCCGAACAAACCTGGGGGGGAGAAGTTTTTCTTAAGGGAGGCAGAGTGTAAAGGATTCAATGGTGTTGATGTTCAGGACAGCCGCCTGGCCTTGACTGGATTCCATAACCCAGGCGATGGGCCAGCACCTGCGGCGGAGACTCTGACCTTATCTCTGCGAGAGAGATGAGAACTCCTTTCCCATGGGAATCCGGGAGGGGGGATGGGATGGACAGAGTTATAACCTGTGTTTCTGGCGGGAGACTCTATTCCTGCCACTGCGTGTACGTGAGCTTTCTAGGATGTCTGAATAAACGGTCTTTTACACCAAAAAGCCTTTTATTTCTGCTTCTATGGAATTCCTTACATTTAAGAACCCAGAGGGCTGGCCTCAATCTGAGCGCCTCACCACCCTGCCTCTGCTGCCTGACTGGGATAGCCTCCTTGCCCCAGTTCTGTCTTACCCAAGCCAGGACAGTGCGTGTCAACCAGCCTCATGGACAGCAGAATTCGCACTCTGGACAGTTCCACTGTGCAATGGAAAGGGTTACCTTATACTAAAAACCAAGACAGCACCATATAACGATGTGAATTGAAAAGGGACAGAGGGATTCCATTTGACCACCTCAAAAGGCTATGCTGGGGATCATTGGACCTGCATGGACATCTGTGTGGGTTGTGGACTGTGATGAGAAGGACAATTGCCACAGCAACGTATGGCCGGGTCCCGCTAGTATGAATATAAGAATTTGTGATTATCACAGACTTTGATGTGCATAGAACTGAAGCTACCAGCAGAGGTGTCTTGAGTGAATATTTCATACAGGCAAATCTGCCTGTTGATTTTTCTGAGGCTGTTTTGCTGGGCTGCTTGAAGCGCCTGAGTAAAAACAGTTTGCCTTGAGAGACAAAAGCGCAGCATCTGATCTGTCATTCCGCAGGTGATTAAAGCTGTTGAAGAAGGGTATCGTTTGCCCAGCCCGATGGACTGCCCGGCTGCTCTCTACCAACTCATGCTGGATTGCTGGCAGAAGGATCGGAACAGCAGGCCCAAGTTTGATGAGATCGTCTGCATGCTGGACAAGCTCATCCGGAACCCCAGCAGCCTGAAGATGCTGGTGAATGCATCGACGAGGTACGTGGCCCATCCCCCGCGTCTGGCAGTTCCTTGTGTTTTCCTCCCCATCCTTTAATGTTGCCGAGATTATCTGATCTGAGGAAATGCTGCTGTTCTATTGTTGCCAAATAGTTTTGTTATGATATTTTTCCTTCTGATTTTGAACGCAGCTGCAGGGCTAGCCCCAAAGTGGGGCCGCTGCCGGGGCTCATGAATCCAGTGGGACCCAGTCCCACATCTCCTCTGATGTCTGCACTGACAACCTTCCACTGCCTGCATGGGAGTGCTTTGCCATGTGTGCTTCCAGCTGCATGTGCTGCCTGCTGCTGCTGGAAGCACTTATGTGGGTGGCGCTCACCACACCCGTGTTCCTGCTGGCCACAGCCCTGCTGCACCTGCCATCCAGCACCAGCACAGAGAGAGAGGGGCATGCAGGCAGTGTGGACAACTGTAAGTGCAGAACGGGAGAGCTTGTGAGTGGGCCAAGGAGGGATGCATAGGCTGGCGGGGGCATGTGAGTAAGCAAGAAGAGCCCCCCAAAGAACCACTCTGCCCAGATAGACGAGAAAGAAATAAGATGCAGCTGCCCATGACAAGGGAAAGCAGTTTGCCCAGGCTTAGAACTGGGTCATTGGCTCAGCTATCAGGGAAACCAGTTTTTGAGAATGAGGGGCTAGGTTCTCAGCAAGGTCGCAAGGTCCCTTCTCTTGGGCCCCTTCCACACATGTAGAATAATGCACTTTCAATCCACTTTCAATGCACTTTGAAGCTGGATTTTACTGTGTGGAATAGCAAAAGCCACTTGCAAACAATTGTGAAAGTGCATTATTCTGCATGTGTGGCCTTGGAGATGGGTTTAAACTGAAAAGAGCTGCAACTCCCTTGGAGGGGCTGCAAGATGGGCCACAACATCCCCCCTGAATATTTTTTAAAATCACATTTTAATTCATTGGTACATTGAATCATAGAATCATGGAGTTGGAAGAGACCAGCAGGGCCAGCCAGTCCAACTGCCTGCCATGCAGGAACACACAATCAAAGCACTCCTGACAGACGTTCATCCAGCCTCTGTTTAAAAACCTCCAAAGGAGAAGACTTCATAACTCTCCGAGGCAGTGAATTACATTGTTGAACAGCCCTGACGGTTAGGAAGTTCTTCCTAATGTTTATGTGGAATCTCTTTTCCTGCCCTTGAATCCATTATTCCATGTCCTAGTCTCTGAGGCAGCAGAAAACAAGCTTGCTCCCTCTTCGACATGGCATTCCTTCAAATATTTAAACATAGCTATCATGTCACCCATCTTCAACAAAAAGAAGGCCACCAATTCACATTCCACTGGGCCCGAACCACCCAACAACAAGCAAATTCTGTCTGCATCATACTAGCCTTGTTTGTTATGATTACTATTAGCAAGAGACAGAAATTATGACACATATTAAATCTAAAATTAATACCGCAGATAAACATTTCAGAGCTGCTACAGAGACATGCTAAATTCCAAGGTTAATATATTGTAGTATAGCAATAAAATATTAAAGTAAGGTGGCGTAATAAGGAAGAGAGAAGTTAATTGCTTATGCTCTAAACATACTTATACCTGATGGGTGTAGGACATTATATAAGTAGTTTGGTGGGGAGACTTCACACAGGGCCCATTTTATTTCCCTCAACCCAGGATTTTTGAAAATCGCTAAATAAATGATCATTTTGCACAACCCCAAGTTGGAGGACCTCTGCGGACACAACAGGCAGGAGATGCTTTATTCCCCCTCCCTTCAACCTGTTCGTTTTATGCTTCATGACTTCCACTATTGGGAGAATCCGCCTGCCTGTCAGGACTGAGCCTGTCAGAGCCAAATGGCAGGTAGGGCAGAAGGAGGCGATGTACCATCCTCTGATGTGGGGCAAAAGCCTGGCGTCTTCCCCTCGGCGCCCCAGGGTATCCCGGACACAGTTCTTGTCAAAGGAAGGTGTGAACTGTTCCCAGGCTGGCAATGCTTTGTAGTGAATTCTTTGTAGTTTGTAGAGGAGAGTAGGAGCCATTTGGCTAGGTGGGAGTGGGCAACAAAATAGAGGTAAGGGGTTTGAGCAGGAATCGCCAGATTCCTCTTTTGACTATGTTACCTATGCTCTGAATTAAAGGCTTTAGAACAGTGATGGCGAACCTTTTCGAGACCGAGTGCCCAAACTGCAACCCAAAACTCACTTATTTATCGCAAAGTGCCAACACGGCAATTTAACTTGAATACTGAGGTTTTAGTTTAGAAAAAACTGTTGGCTCTAAGGTGCGCGTAACTCGGGAGTAAGCTTGGTGGTAGTTGGTGGCTTTGCTTTGAAGTGCAACACTTAGAATGGGTGAATCACGACCCTAGGTTTACTCAGAAGCAAGCCCCATTGCCAGCAACCGAGCTTACTCCCAGATCGCGCTTTAGTTCTTCACATGAAAATTGGTGGGGTTTAACAGTACTTAACAGGGTTACCTGCTATCAAGCTTCCCCAAAGTCTTAGGTCTGAAGTTTAATGCTAATAATTTCCCTGAAATAATTACACTATTATCAAACTGGGGGCCTGGCAGGGGGAGGGGTGCGGGGGGAGAGGGAAGTAAAACTTTCACTTTCTGAAACCCAATAACCCCACCACCACAAAATAGAAGTAAAAAGGCAGTCAAGGAAGGCAACCCTAAGCAAGAATGCTGTGCAAGGGGTGGAATAACTTCAGGAAAGCTAAATTGGTGGAGCAGCCATCTGATCTGCAGTTTTTCCTTCACAAGCAATCCCATTTGACTTCCCACAAAAATGCAACAGGAACAGAAAAATAAAAGCATGGAGAATATTTCGAAATGGACATCTCTGTCCCACATTTGCCTCTGTCAGAATGGCCCTAATTCTGACAAGGGGAGGTGGGGAAGGGATGCTCAGGGCAGTAAGGGATGCTCCTCTCCCTTTCCTGCCAGTTGGTCAGGGCCTGGTTTAGCTCAATTCTTTATCGGTGTGAAATGCCTTTTGTCTTTTGTACTTTTGCTTTGATCCTGTGGGAACGGGATTGGCGTTGGGAGCCTAGGGACCTTGCTAGCTCTCTCCTCCCTGCCCTGGATTCCCAGGCACTAAAAGCCCCATCACTCTCTCTCCCAGCTGAGGGGGGCCTTAAACAAACAGTTCACTCCAATCGGGGCAAGCGCCTGAATCCCACCACTGCACGTGCCCTGCTCTTGGTACAAACACTCCTCCCAATCCTACCCCCAAAGTTTTAGCTTGGTCCCAAAAGTTACACGCCAAGAAAAGCATGCCAGCCTCCAGTCTCCCAAGCTTTGAGTGTGTGTGTGGGTACTTGTGGGGTGGTAGATGGTACTTACAGCAAATCAGGTCGACTCAAGAGGACCTTCCTGAAGCTCAGCCCCAGCCGGCAGAGCGCCTTGTGCACAGCCAGCCTGTGCAGCGTGACTCCCAATGTGTTTGCTGGCAGCCACCTCTGGCTGGGCAAGAGGGGGAGGGGGAGATGATGGCACATGTGTCCACCGAGAGGGCTCTGAGTGCTGCCAGTGACAGGAACCCCGCAAGCGAAGGCAATTACAATAGTTCCTCGGCTTTGCCAACTTTTATTGTGACTTTGCCCAGCTGGCCCTCTTTCTCACCGACCTGTTGCACACCTGTTACACACCAATGATAAAGGGGCGGGGCAGCGGCAAAGCCAGTGGCCCCACTCCTGTGGTCTCCAGAGTGTCAGGGGGCCTTTCAGGCACTTAAACAGGCCTTCACGTCCAAGCCCATCTTGCACCATGGTGACTCCTCCAAACCCTTTGTTGTGCATGTCGATGCCTTGGACAAAGCGATGGGCGCGGCCCTTCTGCAGCGGGGGGATGATTGGAGGTTGCACCCCTGCACCTACCTCTCCTGCAAATTCTCGGGGGCAGAGCTGCATTGGACTGTTGGGGACAAGGAGACGGGCAATTAAGTGTACCTTGACGGACTGGTGCCATTGGTTGGAGGGCGCTGCCCTCCCCATTGAGGTGTGGATGGACCACAGGAATCTAGCGGTGCTCGGCACGCTGGGGAAGCTCTCCTCCAAGCAGCTCTGCTAGGCTGATTTTTTTTCCCCATTTCAACTTCTCGCTGCATTTGTTCCCGGGGAAGTCCAATTGTTTGACTAATGCCCTGTCTTGCTTGGCCGACCCCTCCCCCGTGGCTCCTGTTCCATTCGGGACTCTGTTCTCCCCTTGCCAACTGGGCTTGGCAGTGACTACCCGCTGTTGGGCGTCGCCCTGCATCGATCCCTCTGTCGTGCCTGCATCCCTGGAGGGTGCCTTGAGGGAGGCCTCCTGGTACCCCCCGAGGAGGGCAGCGACCAGCTAGATAAATGGGGCAAGTTCTGGTGGAAGGAGGATTGGCTCTATGTGCCCCCAAGCGCACGCCTCCTCATGTTGCAGGGGACCCATGACGTTAAATCAATGGGGCACTTAGGGTTTGTGAAATTTGTTTTTGGCCCGCAGGCAATTCTGGTGGTGGACTTTGAGGGGGGATGGGGAGGCATATGTCAAGGGGTGCCCCACATGTGTGACTGCCAAGCGGGTGCAGGGGAAGGTGCCTGGCCTCCTCCAACCCCTCCCGGTGCCTTCTGCTCCCTGGAAAGTGATCTCCATGGATTTCATCTCTAACCTCCCACCCAGCAAAGGGAAGTCTGTGATTTGGATGGTTGTGGTCTTGTTTTCGAAACAGGCTCATTTTATCCCATCCACCTCGCTCCCGACAGCGAGCAAACTGGCCCAAATGTTTGTGACTCACATTTATAGGCTCCACGCTGCCCCCGACAAAATAATTTCAGACTGAGGCAGCCTGTCCATCTCGCAGTTCTGGCGCCATTTCCTCAAGCTGCTAGGCACGGAGCAAGCCCTTTCCTCAGCATACCACGCAGCAACAGATGGGCAAAGTGAACACTACCCTGGAACAATATCTGCGGTGTTATATCAATCACCACCAAGACAATTGGGTGGACTTGCTCCCCTTCACCGAGTTTGCATACAACAACACAGTGCATAGGTGCACAGGAAAAAAACCCTTCGAGGTCGTTTCAGGCTAGTCGGCTAAACCCTTTCCGTTCCTAGGCCAGTGGAGCTCCAGGAATGGGTGCAGTCTATCGGCAAGTATGGGGTCCCATGCAAAAGGTGCTGGAGAAGGCTAAACAGAGGCACAAGCAGCAAGCCGATAAGAAATAGCACCCCATTACTCTCGCAGTGGGGGATTGGATGTATTTGTCTACCAGGAACTTGAGGGGATTGCAGAGGTGTAGGAAACTGGGGCAGAAATACATTGGACCTTTTCCTGTGCTTAGGGTGATTAACAATGTGACTGCTGAGCTACAGCTGCCTAAGAATCTGAGATCCATACACCCTGTTTTTCATTGCAGCCTCCTCAAGAAGGCACCCCTCCCCCAGACGACTGGCATCTCTGGGTGGAGGTGCTCACTCCGCTCTGAGTGCGGGGGGAGGCTCACCACAAAGTGGAAGCAATCCTGTACTCTAAAGTGCATCGCAACTGCCTGCAGTACCTGATTGCCTGGACCCATTTCCCAGCCGGACACAACGAATGGGTGGACTCAGGACATGTGCAAGCCCACGCGTAGTGAAAGCTTTCCATTGGGCTTACCCTGACCGTCCAGGGAGAGGGGGGGAGGTCTTAAAGAGGGAGGAATGTCAGGACTGAGCCTGTCAGAGCCAAATGGCAATAGGGCAGGGGGAGGCGGTGTACCATCCTCTGATGTGTGGTGAAAGCCCGGCGTCTTCCCCTCGGCCCCCCAGGGTATCCTGGATCTTAGCAAAGGAAGGTGTGAACTGTTCCCAGGCTCGCAATGCTTTGCAGTGAATGCTTTGCAGTTTGTAGAGGGGAGTAGGAGCCATTTGGCTCGGTGGGAGGGGGCAACGGGAGAGAGGTAAGGGGTTTGCCTGGGAATCGCCAGATTCCTCTTTTACGGTGTTACCCACGCTCTGAATTAAAGGCTTTAGAACAAATCTACAGTTTCCTGGATTTCCAGATCCGAGGTTTGTCACTGCCCACCATTTTGTGCAGGTTGCCCAGCACATTGTGGGCAGGTTCTGTGAGTGTCCAACAATGTACAAAGTCCCCCAAGCATGTTTTATCCCTGTGACCGTGAATATGATTGATGTTCAGCAACATGTTCATTACTGCCCAGTGGTTGCAGGTGGGCCAATTGGCCCCTGCTGGCAGGGGCTGATGGCAATTGTAGTCCATAACATCTGGAGTGCCAAAGGTTCACCATCACTGGCCTAGGTGGTCAACAAGGAAATAGTGAAAACATAAAACATCCCCAAAGTGTAAACTGCTCTTGAACTGCTCATCAGGTTTTCCATAAGTCAGATTTCAACAAGGCCATCGGAGAGGAGCCAGATTCCATTGCAAATCTGTCCTACTGATCAATAGGGGCAGGAGCAGTGGTCGGGTTCAGCAGGTTCGCACCACTTCAGCAGAACCGGTTGTTAAAATGGTGCTTGTAAACAGTCAGTTGTTAAATTACTTGAATCCCACCACTGGCAGAAGCCCATTCTGAGCATTCCAACAAAACATAAAGCTGGATGGTTCTTTCTGTACCACAATGACTTTCTGCAAAACAACCTTTTACCTGACATGAATGCCTTGTTGAAGGCTTTCACAACTGGAATCAATTGGCTGTTGTGGGTTTTCACCGTGAGATGTGTTTCTCGGACACACCTCTGAAGATGCCAGCCATAAATGTGGGTGGAATATTAGGAGCAAAAAGTACCAGACTGCAGACCACAATAGCCAGTTGACATTTCATGATTTAAAAATAATTCATACCTTGTGCTCTCTCTCTCTCTCTCTCTCTCTCTCTCTCTCTCTCTCTCTCTCTCTCTCAGAGTGTCAAACTTATTAGGTGAACACAGCCCCCTGGGAAATGGTGTCTACAGATCTGTAGGTGAATGGCTGGAAGCCATCAAAATGGGACGGTACACAGACATTTTTATGGAAAATGGATACAGTTCCATGGACGCTGTGGCTCAGGTGAATTTGGAGTGAGTAGTTTTCCTCATCAATTTCCTATCGGTTGGAAGCCAGTTTTAGAGGCAAGGTAGGGGAGAATTGGAAACATTTAATTTTTGAACATTTTGAATTTGATTCCTACGAATTCCCCTCATTGTGTATTTCATAAATAGAAGATAACACACCCAGGTGACAGCTGAAATTGTGGTGACCACTCTTGTTGATATTAAAATGGCCTTTGCGTTGTGAATGCAGGATCAGCACTGCAATTTTGGGTTGTAGGCTTGTGGGACCAAGGTTTCGTACTCTTTGACCAAGGTTCATGGGACAAGGTTCCTCACAAAGTTACAGTGATATAAAATATGGCATTTTTTGAGAAAATGTTCCTGAAAATGTTCCAGAAAAAAACAAAAACTAAGCAGTGACTCTGCAAGCAAAATAGAGCCCATACAAATTATTTTCCAAACAACTGGGGTGAGTTCAAGGGCAGATGAGCAGATTCCATTTCCAGGGCTGGATAATAAAGGCTGAACTATGAATTCTTTGTTCTGGATTCCAGCAAAGCCAGTCAGAGGCATTACTGAAGGGACTGGCCAGGTGTGCGTGAAATCTCTTGAATGAAAAACAAGGACCCGAAATAGAGTCCAATAGAAACATGAAACCACTGTCAAAAATAACTGGATCTGTTTTGCTCATGAATTCTGCTTTTTAGTCATATCAGTTTTATTGTGTAATCTCAGATCCTGCCCAGTGCACAGTCTCCTTCTTGTTCACATGATGATGTAGAGCTCCATTCTGTGGGTTGATCTTAAAGACTGAAATAGGCAAATGAGAGAGAGAGAGAGAGAGAGACAGAGAGAGAGATGGTAGGAACCAAGTTTGTGTGTGCAGTTCCTATAATTCTCATAGCCTCTTTGGATTGGAAAAGAGGAACCCCCCACCAGTGACGTAGGTATAGATTTTTAGTGGGGTGGGTTTGGTGACGGAGGGCCATTTCATTCCGGCTGTTCCATTCCATGCATTGTTTCAAGCAAGCCGGACTTGTAATGGGAGGGGTTTGAACCCAAGAAACCCACCCCCTTTACCTACGTCCCTGCCCCCCCTTCCTTTTCCAGCAGCAGAACAGCTGGTTCAATCCAACTCCTTTTTCAGCTAAATATGTTACGATATTTTCAGTCAGGATGTCTTTCTTCTGTCCAAAGCTGGGGTTTATGAGCTTACTCAGAAATCAGAAAATCTCAGACATCCTCCACACTGCAGAGCGAAGCGGGTAGATGAAAAGGTTCTCCCTTATTCCCAAAATATTCTCACATCCTGGGATTCCAGCCTGCTTTTAAGCCATAGGTTGGGACGGGACCATTCTGAGAGTTGGAGAGAACAGTCCCTGTAAGAATCAACCCACGCCAAGGTTTTTAAATATGTCTGATGGTTTTCAGTGCCTCTGAACACGAGTGCCTAATTCAAGACTCTTCCAGTTCTGTGTCTTGCTATTTAGAAATCAGAGACTTTGAAGTGGTCTTGCACTGTTCACTCACAACCTGCATCACCTCATGCAATTTGAACATTTTGGTGATTTCTCTTCATTTTATCCAAATCCAGCCTGTGCACCCTCAGTCATGCCTCTGTCCAGATGTGGGACTCTGTTGGCACCCTCAGTCATGCCTCTGTCCAGATGTGGCCAAGTCCTGAGCTCTCTTTGGCCTGCAGCAGCTGAGGCCTGCCCAGCCATGTCTTCCACCATTATAGGTCTAATTCTAGCCAAGGAAATGGATGCCCTTTTTTCCATCCTACTCTTTCATCCGGAGTATCAGGCTGCTGCCACAAGAGGGTGAGAAAAATGCCTCTTTTCTAAACTTGTGGACAATCTCTGGTGATTTTTTGAGTGTCTGGAGTTTTTCCCTTATCCAGCAAGGATAACTTTGCCAGAACAACCCTCAAGAATAGCTAGCTCATGAGATGGCCTCTTTAGTCGAATTCTGAGCCGGACTTTAATGACTCACAACAAAAGGTGGACTTCACATCTCGCTTTTGAATAAGGCTCACTGCACCTTGAATTTCAGGACACCTTGTGGCTTGTCATGCAGTGGATGGCTCTGAATATTTGTAAATAATATGTGTCTGTTGTGTTATGTTGTAACTTTTTTTCTTTTAAAATAAATGTTAATTTATATTTTAAAAAACCATCCCTTGCTCAATGGGGGGAGGGAATCAGGAGTTCACCAGCTCTGGAGGGGGGTGTTTTTATTCCTCGCATCTCCTTCTGTGGCCGTTTCCCCACTCGCCTTTTGTTGCGCGCTACTACGGCTTCCAAAGTAGCAGCCCGGGGTCCAATGACACTTCCCCACTACTGGAAGCGCTGCTTAACAACATAGCCGCCATTCTGCCAGCCCTCCGCAACCTCCCTCAGCGCGCATCATTTCTCCCCCTGTTCAGAATGGCGCCTTTTGCAAAACCCCGCGCAGAGCGTGGGCAGTGGGGAGCATGACTGCGCACTCAGAAACACCCGTGGTTAACGAAGCCTGGTAAGCCTCGCTTTTCTTTTCAAAGTGGGGAAACGGCCTCTGACACAATAATTATTTCCAGAAGAATACCACTGTCATCCTGATGTTGGGAAGGGGATGAGTGACAAGAGAAAATGGACATTTTATGCAAACGTCACTGGTAACTGCAGAGCCTCTGATGGTAAAACTGACCTTCACACCACAAGCAGGCTGGGTGATTTCCTGGAAAAAAAAGTTCCTGTCGGGAAATAGAGTGGCAGCTTAGAAAAGAGCAAATAACCTTGCTGAGAATCTCAGTTTTCCTCATTTTAAGAAACAAAACATCTTTCTGGCCCCCATGGTTGCAAATATATGCTTGAAAATAGGTGGAGGGTACCTGCAGAAATCTCAGAAACGAGATGCTTAGTAAGGGCTGGTGGCAGAATGCACCATCAAGTGGTAGCCAATTTACAGCAACCCCATAGGATTTCCCTGCATGGCAACTTTGAACTTCCTTGGTGGTCTTCAAAGCAAAAACCAACCAGAGTCGTCCCTCCTTAACTTCCAACCTCTGTTGAAATGGGCTAGCCTGGGCCATCTAGGCCAAGGTCAAAAGGAGATCCAGTGGTAAATCCATGCCTGGCCTCTAGTACTTCCAGCTGCAGGCGAGGGCTGCTGTGACTGAATATTTTACCATTTGAAAAGGTTAAATCAGCATGTCAGAGAGAAGGACTGTTGCTGATTTGTCATCTTTTAAAATCAAAGGGCGCAGCTGCCGTCTGCTGCTTGTAAGTTTCCAGAGAGTAGGGCTTCAGTGCCTCGTGTCGGGCCATGTACCCCCGCAACAGCTAATAGTTTCGACAGTCCTCCAAGCCCCTTCTCCTGGCTTCCCTTCCTTCCCATCGCACTCTTGTTACGCTTGAGAGTTTAGGTTTTCTTGGCATGCACACACAGGTCTGAGCAAAGACGAGTACTGAAGAATCACTAACACTATTTTAGAATACCTCTGTAGTTAGGCACTCCCAACACATAAGCAACCTAATATTTATTTATTGATTTGAATTTGTATGCTGCCTTTCCCTGGAGAGCCAGCATGGTGTAGTGGTTAAGAGCAAGTTGAATCTAATCTGGAGAACCAGGTTTGATTCCCCACTCCTCCACCTGACTGGTAGAGGCTTATCTGGTGATCCAGGTGTGTTTACGCACTCCTGCATTCCTACGGGGTGATCTTGGACCAGTCACAGTTCTTTGGAACTCTCTCAGCCCCACCTACCTCACCAGGTGTCTGTTGTGGGGAGAGGAAGGGAAAGGAGCTTATCAGCCACCTTGAGTTTCCTTACAAGAGAAAAAGGTAGGATATAAATCCAAACTCTTTTTCTTCTTCTCCTTTGGAAGCTGAGGGGTGGCTTCCACTATGTAATCTTTGAACATAAAACTATAAATGTTATCTTGCTTCATATTATCTTGTTGGGTTTGTGGCTTGTATTCCTTGGTGCACCTGTTGAAACACTGACAAACATCTAGCTGAGTCCCTCCCATCTGTCCGAGGAAACAAGACATGTTTAGATAGCTGAGAAGTTCAGAAGGTGCCAACAGACCAGAATTACTGGGGGCAGCTGCAGAGTTACCAGTATCCCTCCAGAGGCACACTGGCTAACATTTCCTAAGCATTTTAAGAAATGAGGAAACCAGCCTGTTGCTGTGTTCCAAAACAGCTCCGGACTTACATCAGAGCTTACATACTTTTTTGTACTCATGCCCTGCTGGTAGAGTTGCCAACAGCCTAGAGCAGTGGTGGTGAACCTTTGGCCACCACAGGCCTAGAGGGAAAAGGTCCAGTCCCTTAAACAGAAGAAGAAGAGTTTGGATTTATATCCCCCCTTTCTCTCCTGTAAGGAGACTCAAAGGGGCTTACGATCTCCTTTCCCTCCCCTCACAACAAATACCCTGTGAGGTGGGTGGGGCTGAGAGAGCTCTGAAGAACTGTGACTAGCCCAAGGTCATCCAGCTGGCATGTGCTGGAGTGCACAAGCTAATTTGGTTCACCAGATAAGCCTCCACAGCTCAAGTGGCAGATTAGAGTGCACCTGCTTTTAACCAGTACACCACACTGGCTCTCAAGATTGAATGTGTAGAAATGTGCAGTTTTTCATGGAATGGAGGTCAATAAACAGCTCTGGGAAAAATAACATCCCACCCAACCACTTAAAGGGACAGAGCATTTTTTTCCCTCTAAGCTGTTGACCGAACAACCTGTTGGGCCTGATTCGAAAGGCAGAATCCCCTAAAGTATGTTGTAGGTTTTCTGGATTGTATGGCCATGTTCCAGTAGTATTTTCTCCTGATGTTTCACCTGCATCTGCGGCTAGCATCTTCAGACATCCTTTGAAAATGTCAGCCACAAATGCAGGCGAAACATCAGGAGAAAATACTACTGGAACATGGCCATACAACCCAGAAAACCCACAACATCCTTGTGATTCCAGCCGTGAAAACCTTCAACAATACTCCCCTATAGTATTTTGCATTCCTGGAAGCTGGGCTGCTACCTGTGCAGAGCAACTGTGCTGGCCCTTGTGGTTCCTTTCCAGGGAGAGCATCTTGGCTGTGCCAGAACACCAGGCCAGTTCAAAATCTCCCAAGTCTTGGCTTTGCAAGCACACTGTTGAGTAGAGGAAGGAGAAAAGTGGTTACTGAACACACCACAATTAGATGCTGCAGTAAAAGTTGAGCCGGCACAAGTCATGAAACAGCTTCAGGGATTCCATGACCCCTCTTGCCAGTGATGTAGGTATAGATTTTAATGGGGGGGGGGGGTTCGGGGTATGTGGCCATGCCCCCACCCACCTCTGGGGGCATGGCCACGCCTCCCCAAGCCCTGCCTCCAGCCTCAGTACTTATAAAAGTAGCTCTCCGAGGCCAGAAATGGCAGACTCCCCTGCCCTCCCCACACCAGCTGGGCTCCCAGCCAGCAGCCAGCAGTCCCTTCTGCCCTGCCCTCTGTGCAGAGGTGTAGCTAGGGAAAATGGAGCCTGGTGCAAAATCTGAGTTTTGCCCCCCCCCCCATGGGCAGCTGCTGCGGTGCTTGAATCCACCCCCAAATCCACCCCCAAATTTTCAATGGGGGTTAAACTAGGGAGCCCAGATTCTCCTTTTAAATCCACCTTAAAGGGAGAATCTGGGGTCCCCAGTTAAAACAACATTGAAAGTGATGCTGTTTTGGGGTGGTTTATCCCCCACCCTGGAACAGCATCACTTTTAATGTTCTTTTAACTGGGGACCTCACATTCTCCCTTTAAATCCATGCTGAAGGGGGTGGATTTAAAAGGAGAATCTGGGGAAACTTGGGGGGTGCCTGCAGTCAGGGGTGCAATTGTTAAGCTAGCAGCACCAAAGTTTCAGGGTATCTTTAGGAGACTCTCCTGATGATACCACCCAGGTTTGGTGAAGTTTGGTTCAGAGGGTCCAAAGTTATCTTCTATTAGCTCCCATTGGAAACAATGGGGGATGGGGGCACCCTCTTTGGGAGTCCATACCTTTGGACCCCTGAACTAAATCTCACTAAACTTGGGAGGTATCATCAGGAGAGTCTCCTAAAGATACCCTGAAACTTTGGTGCTGCTAGCCTAAACACTGCGCCCCCTGCAGGCCAAAAACTGAAAAAAACACTTAAAATACCAAAAAAAATCACAAACGGGGGGGGGGGGCAGAGCTTCGGACATGTAATGGGGGGTTTGAACTCAAGACCCCCCCCCCACACACACACACACACCTATGTCCTTGCCCCTCTCTCTGCATTGATTTCTGAAATGCCATTTCTGGACATGAGATGGGGATGACTGAACCCAGCCAGTAGGTTTGTCAGTACTGGAAAACCCGTTCCAGAAGGCCAACAGTGTGGTTTGGCTAGGAAGTCCAAGTTTGAGATGAGAGTGCTTGCAGGAGTCTGAAGGTGTTATATACCATGTTATGTTACACTTAATATAGTCCCCATCTCTTGGTAGACAGAGATCCAAGCATGACATTAGCAGTGGTCAAGTATATTTTCCTTAATGGAATAAAGGCCCTGTGTTTCCTGCTCTGTATTTGTTCAGAGGAACTTGAAAGAAGGAAAGGCTTTATGTAACACAAGCCATATCCCCCAGCAGCAGTCAGGCGGCTAGGATTTCCGTGCTGTTCTTTCCTTCTGGAGTACAACTGAAGCTAATCTAATAGTACTTATGGACTAGTCCAGCGGCCGATTATATGCAAGGCGTCTGCTGCACAATGGGGGCAAATGTCCATCGCAGCAGGGTTTCTTGAACGGAGCTATTTCCTGGAGCTCCGCTTTCACTGTTCATTCTCTCCATGGCAAGCAGTGCCACTTCTAGCAAGACTTTAATTTACTTTGCCACCAGAACAGGACAGCTTTGCCAGTGATCATAACTTTGCCCCGGACATCTTCCCTCTGCCCATGGCCAGCCTACCTGGTTTCACCCTGCCATCCATGCTTTCCCCCTTGCCCCCCTCTCATGTTGCCAGTTCCTTCCTACTTCTCTAAATGTTTATATCTAAATATTGACATTTTGACACTGGCGGACCTACCTAGGGGACAAGGGGTACCCCTTGTCCCCGGGCGTAATTTAAGTGCGATGGGGGGGGGGGGAGTCGCATTGGGGCGCCGAGCCAAAACAGCCCCATCATCATCAATAACAGACTGCCACCATTCATCATGGAGCTGGCAAGCTGCTGTACACAGAAGTCGGCTCGGGCTGTCTTAGCCCTGCCCACTCTGTACGGTGGCTCACTGGGTCAGTTCCAGCTCTCAGTTCATTAGCAAGCTCCACCTCCCTTTGACCCAGTGTGGATCTGCCTTCTGCCAGGGTCAGGATGTGGTTGCACAGACAAACCTCCTCCCCTGCTGCTGACTGGCCAGTGGCCACCAGCACAGAAGGGAAAGAAAGGTGAGCAGGCCCAGGAGGGAAGCCCTGCGCAGCAGCTGCCTTCGTCACAGCCTCGAGAAAGGTTTGTTTTTGTCCCTCCATTTGTTCCCCCCTCCCTCCCTCCCTCCCTCCCCGCCCAGCCCAACAGGCTGAGAAAGAAGTTGGATTTTGGGACCTCTTATTAGAAACCACTTTGGCTGGATTGGGTCCAGATGAGCTTAAAGGAAATATTATTGTATTGTGGGGTGGAGGGCAGGGCATTAAGAGGTCCAACTATTTTTGGCTGTTGTGGGTTTTTTTCCAGGCAGTTTGGCCCCGCCTGGTCATGCCAGTTTTACTGCACTAGCCTTTCCCAAAGCCCGCATTTACGCCATTGGACTGAAGATGCCCTCCAATGCCCGGGGAAACCCACAACAGCCTGTTGATTCTGACTCTGGAAATAGTGCAAAATACAGCGCCTGGCCACAGTGTTTTGCAGGATTAGAGAAATCCGACAACAATACATTCCAAGCAAGGAGAAAAGCAGCTCATTCCAAAGTGTGCGTTACTCTCTGCTCCAGGCAACTGGCTTCCAAGCATCAGATGGAAGCACCTGGCTGCAGAGTGCCCTCCTTCCCAGCTGGGGATCCCCGAAAGCACAAGGCTCCAGGCGTTACCAAAGGCAGAGGCAGGCAGAAGCCCCAAACTCCCTTTCACCTTGCCAGGACTCTGCCCTGGAAATGGCCCTCTAATAAAAGAAGGGGCAGAGCAGCTCTGGGCATGTGCAGAATCATGACCAGTCAGAGTGCTGCTGGCATAGAGCCGGGCTTCTCCGTTGGCATAAGTGGCTCCGAAGGAGAGGAGAAAGACAAAGGACAAGCTCCAGGGGGTGGGGTGGGCGCAAAGTCCTTGGAGAGGTGGGCTCAGGTTTCTCATGAGTTGGAGGTCGAGAGGAAGTGAATCCCTCCCAAGCCCAAATGAGTGAATCCCTCCCCAGCCTCCCTTCTCTCTCTCTCTCTCTCTCTCCCCCCACCCCCCGCAGCACATCTGCAGATTGTCACTCAGCAACGGTGCTGGGATTTCCAAATCCAGGGTGCCTTTTATTGTTTGTGGGAACCTCCCTTTCACCCGCCTAATTGTGTGCCCCCCCAAAAGGATCTCGGCTTTGATGATTTACTTTTCTAATTTCCAAGTTATGTTTCCTGGCATTGCTTTTGCCCGACGGCATCAGGGGGGGACAAAATGCCCCCTTCCTTTGGATCTGAAGCCAGAGACGCACCTCGCTGGCTCAGCTCCCAACTTTTTTCACAATCAGTTTTTTTGGGGAGGGACCCTGTTAGTCTGTTGCATCAAAGTCGAATAGTCAAAGAAAGCAGGCATCTAGGGGCACCTTATGGGGAGAGCCTAATCAAGACTCCTCAGTCAAATCCCAAGATCCCTTCTGCACATGCAGAATAATGCACTTTCAGTCCCTTTCACAATTGTTTCGCAAGTGAATTTGGTGTGATGTTCTGCAATTGTGCAAAAATCCAGCTGCAAAGTGCACTGAAAAGTGGATTGAAAGTGCATCATTCTCCATGTGTGCAAGAGGCATGGAAATGGTGCAATGGAGCCGCTTCCTTTACCTTCCCAGACAACAGTCATTCCCAGATCCCGGCAACCAAGGCGTCCAGTGGGGATCCACTTCCAGGATTGACTGTGGTGTTGAGTGAAGTTATATAAGTAGACATTTATCACAGAGTCTTTGGTGGTTTATAAATATCTAGGGTGCATTCTTTCCAGGCTATCACCCTATGTTCACTTACCTGCTGCATCCAGGAAGGGCAATCTGGGAAAACCACCCGGTTAACAGAGTCTGCCTGGTAAAGGTAGTGATGTGATGCTCTGTTAATGAAAGAAGAGTGCACCAGCCAGCCCATCACTTCTCCCCCCTCAAAGCCTTCCTGCTTCCAAGGGCCAGTGAGAGCTCCAGCTGAAGGAGGGAAGGGTTTGTTGACCTTGCTGGCTGTGGAGGTGGGGGGGGAGTGATGGGCCAGCGGGCACATCCTCTGTCATTCTGAAGAGAAGAAACCATTTTTTTTTGTCTTGGGAGGTTAAAGCAGAGACTAACATGAGCAGTGGTGCTCTGTTTTCCAAAGACAGATTTTTCCCCTCCCGTCACTTCCAACCAAAGAGTGCCACCTCCTGTACTCATCTGGATTTGGGAATAAAATGACTCTCTTCCCACCCTGCTGCTCATCCTTCTGCTTATTATCTGTGCTCTTTTACACATAAAGACAATACTGAGTTGTCATCCTGGGCTTTTTAAACACTAATTCTGGTAACAGTTAATTGTAGAGTCCTCTGTTTGGTTAGGACTGTGAGGAATTTTTTTTTGCTGGATCAGATGAGCTTCAGTCCTCTGCCTCCAGTGGCCAGATACTGTTGGATAGCTCAGTATCAATAAGAACGCTTTATAGCAATGAGCTATTCTGTTTATACCAAGTTATTGTGTTTAATCAGAAGAATAATTCTTCATGAACATAGAGGGTTTGTTTCTCCATTATTCTGCCCTAATAGCAGTTGCTGCAGCATTCATGTTTACTTCCTTTTATAGAGCATAAAACATAAGAACAGAACCCTCGCTAGATCAGATCCAGAGTCCATCTAGTCCAGCATTCTCTGCTACTAGCCCAGTGGCCCACCAGGTGCCTTTGGGAGCTCACATGCAGGATATGAAAGCAATGGCCTCTCTTGCTCCTGCTGCTCCTGAGCACCCTGGACTAGATATTAGCAAGAAGCCATCCCTAAAACATCTTGTGGCAATGAATCCCATAGAATATTTTCTACCTATCACACATTTGTAATCCAAAGTCCTTCCTCTAAAAGAGCTGACTGTGGTTCTCCCTCATCTGCATTTCTCTTGCCCAAGGTTACTCCAGTGAGAGAAGAAGAAGAGTTTGGATTTATATCCCCTTTCTCTCCTGTAGGAGACTCCTCAGAAGGGGACTTACAATCTTCTTGCCCTTCCCCCCTCACAACAAACACTCTGGTGAGGTGGGTGGGACTGAGAGAGCTAAGAAAGAACTGTGACTAAATTCAAGGTCCACACCCCAGCTGGTGTGTGTGGGAGTGCACAGGCTAATTTGAATTCCCCAGATGAAAGCCTCCACAGCAAGAAGCGGGGAGATCGAACCTGGATTCCCTCCAGATTCGAATGCACTTGCTCTTAACTACTATGCCACTGCATAGGAAAGCGTTTGTTGTTGTTGGCTGGGGGGAGGGGAAGAGATGGGCCAGCTGACCGCATCACCGATCGATTGGAGTATCAATTCCCTGATGGCCCATTGCTCCCCCACCCTGGCAGATTTGGAGATATGAGAAAGGTAGAGCACTAATACAAAATGACAGGCATGGATTTTGGGCCAATCAGAAAAATACTGGAAAGGTTGGAAGATAAAGCGGAATCTTTTTTTTGCAGATGTAAAGGTGATGCTTTATATGGGTTTTTCGTAAGCATCTAGTGTGCCACACCTATGTGGAAGAAAACTCTGACATGATAGAAAACTAGTGGAGGGGCACTTGGCTAGGTTGACCAACTTCTTGGAGAAAAAAATCCTGTCCCTTTAATAGAGGCTTAATGGGTTACATGTGATGTTAGTTATAATGTGATGGTGATTTAGAAATGACCTGGTGCAAAAAATCATTGTTTGGTCGTGGTGGGGGAGGGTGGCTGCCCATATGGCGGGGGGGCACCAAACTCAAATTTTGTCCCCGGGCTACAGTTTGCCTAGGTACGCCCCTGCATTTTGATACAATAATAACAGACAGGGCTTTTCCAAGGAAAAGCAGGGCCCCACTCTATTTCTGCCCTCCCTGATGATCAAGATAGCTTTTAAAAATTGTCTTTCAAACCAACCTTTTTTTTTTTACAAAACAAAACAAGTCTCTCTATTTTCTGTCATGGCAGCAACAGCAGGAAGAGAGGGAGGGAGGGAGGAGGGGGAGAAGTCTGTGCCTTTAAGGCTGATTTGATGGGTGGAATGTAAAAAACAGGAACTGAGAGCTGGCAGAGTTCAACACACAAACTACACTGCAGGCTGTGGGCTGCCTACTTGGATGTAAGCACAGAAATGTGAGGAGACCCCACTGCAAGCCCGTTGCACAGTGAAGAGCCCCAAGGTAAACCTTCCATGCATAATGGCTGTAATGGGAGACTAGAGGTACAGATTGAAGAAGATCACAAATGTCTGGCCTCTGTAAATAGCAAAAAGTGCACACAGCCCTAGTTTAGAGTGGGACCGTGTAAATGGGCAGATTGAATTCTTCAGCTCCAACTCAGTTTTGCTACTCTATATCAGGCTCCCCGCTCCAACTCACTTTCTGTTTGAGCATCAACAGAGCAGAAAGACTAGTTTCAACTCGGAAAACCATGCAGGAGTTGAAGGGTTAAATCCTCCCCCCCCCCTTATCCATGAATGGACACTGCTCATTATAGATCTACCTGATAAAGTCTGAAGGATAAAGTGAAGGGGGAAGGCAAAGACCACAGGAATCCTGGGGCCCCCAGCGTGGTGCTCGTGGGTGCCGTGGCATTTACTGACACCTGTCCTGCTGTCTGCTGAATACATTTACAAAAAAAGGAGGGGGCCAGGTGGGGCTTTTGCCCAGCAGGATTTCTGAATGGCCATTGAAGATGTGCTTGGCTGTGCAGATTTTTGGCAGCAGCTGCCATCACAACACAAGGATCTCTATTGTGTGGCAGAAGGCAAGCCACAGCATCCATTTTGTGTCTGGCCTCACGTCCTGCAGCAGCCATTTTACTGTGTTTGAATTCCAAAGGTGCCCACAATCTCAGAAAGGTCAGGCACCTCTGAACTAAACAATATAGTTTCTTTCACGAGGAAGCATTCAGACAAAAGCACCACCGTCTGCAGCCCGGGAAGAAGGTTTATTATGGGATGCTGCTTGCAATCTTCAATAGCAAACTGGTCTGTTGGGGGTGGGTGGGAGATTTTCACTTCCAGCAGCGCTTTCAATAATTATGAAGAACTTTAAGGAATTTGACTGGAAAGAAATGGAATTTTTTTAGTCACTTGAGTACAACCATCTTCCTGATAAGTCAACCATGTGGAACCAATGTGTGCTTTCTTCATGCAGGGATTTGAGGCGGCTTGGAGTTACACTTGTTGGGCACCAGAAGAAGATAATGAACAGCCTGCAAGAAATTAAGGTCCAGTTGGTGAATGGGATGGTGCCTTTGTAACTTGGTGCCCATGTTTTTAATGCCACTTCTTCAGGTGATCAACTCTGCACTTTGGAAACTTAGCCCTAACATTTATTTTATAGAAGAGAGAGAGAGTGAGAGACAGAGAGAAATTCAACAATTTCTTTAAGGCATTGGAAAAACATTGGCCTCAGTCACGTGATCTGTAATGACTGTTAGAACCTGCCTTGAGGTGACTTCATTCTCTCTGCATCAAAAGTAAGAAGGAACCTGTTTTATGTAAGGTTTACCATTTTCCTCTTCGCCAACAACAAAGACGCATTCCTAAGTACCTTGACTGTGCTGGAATAGTGTGTGTGCGTGTGTGTGTGTGTGTGCAGGTACATACACACACACCTTTTATAAAGTCTGAAAATGGCCACTTACATTATACTTACAAGGACTTACTTGGAAGGAAATGTTTTTCAAGCCATTTGTGGGCTTAGGAGAGCTGCAGCTTAAGTTTACTCTGCATCTTTAGCATCAATGAAAGAATACTGATGAGCAATATTAAGACTGTTTCTTGACAGAGATGACTTGTTTTGTAAATTGTAAAGAATGCTGTTAGCTCAGTGAAGCTCTCAAGACTGGTACAAACACTTATTGATCAATGTTCAATGCAATACAGGGTGTGTGCTTTTTTTCTTTCCTTATGCTGGTTTTTTTAACCTGGTTAATATAATGTTTATAATGTACAGTTTACTAGACAGCTAGAGGCAGGATAATTTCCTTTTCATGCTGCCTATCTGCACATGTGTTTTGCAGGTGTTCTGTCATAACCAGAACTGTGTGCATTCCACAACAGCACAAAACAGGGTAATAGGTACAGAAATCTGAATTCAACTCTCTGAGGAAAAAAAACCCACAACTTTCTAGCACTTACAGTCGTGGAGATAAGCTTGAAAGTGTGCCCACAGCTGCTGGTGAAATCTCAGGAGCCGAAGGAGTTGCTACCTCCAAATTCCAGTGGCTGGGGGAGGGGTCAGTTCCCGCTGCAGCTCCTTTCTCCTCCCCCAACTGGATGTTGTTATGCAAACGGATCTCCTTTATACAAGCTGCAGAATTAGACTTTGTGTCGCACAGAGTTTTCACTTTTTAAAGCACACAGTCCTTCGGAAGTCCAACAACAGCAACCTGTAATAACTTTGGATCTGAAGAAGTGTGGGTACATAAAACCCTGTTTTATTTGTGGGTACATAAAACCCTGTGGGTACATAAAACCCTGACTTTTACTAGTTTTTAGTGGGCTTGCAGATGGCTGATGCCTGTCCTGACTCTCTTCTTCCCTCCTTAACCTAAACTTCTCTGTGTAAGAAGGGGGGTGAAGGGGGGGGCGGGAGGGCAGGTGTCGGGTCTCACCACTCCCTGCAGCATCCAGGACTAGCTAACCACTGCGGCCAGGCTGAATGATGCAGGAGCTAGACTCAAGGAAAAGGGGCCTCCAATCCTACTGTTCCAGAGAGATGAGGCTGACAACACATGAGCACTCTGGTCCATGATCAGGTGTCAATGGACGGCCCCAGGAGGGTTTCTCTTGGTTCTGCTCCTGACCCACACAGAAAGTGCCCAGGGAAGGTAATGTCACCCCATTCTTTAGCCACAAGCCACCCCCAAAGCATGGCGAGCCCCAGAGTAGGAAATGTTGCAGCACAGTGACTGGAACCATTCTTGTGAGTAAATGGTTTCCAAACTGAATCAAATGTGCCCAGAATATTTTCTCTGACCCCAACCCTAACTACTCCCCACACCTCTAGTATTTAGATCAGACATATCCTAGGCCAGCTGGTTCAATGTTTGGGTGTAATGAAAAACTTGTCCCTTTCTGATCAGCCAAGCGTCAAAATGAAGTTATGCTGAACTCCTAAGAACACTTTCTTGGGACTCAGCCCCACTGACTAGTCCTGAGTAGGACGCTGCTTAGACTTGCCAAGGACGGCCCCATCTGCTCTTTGTGCCTTGGAAATATCTTTTGCAAAAGCACCCAGTCATGTCTAGGTTACATGAAAGGAAGTGTTTGTTGCTACTGGGAATGCTCCATCCCTTTCCACACCAGAACCACCCTCTGGGCCTTCCCTGTCCACCCACTGCGCCTGTGCTGAGGATCCTCCTGCCAGCGGGAGCAGCGATTCCTGGCCCTGCAGAGCAGCAGGAGGATTTACTTACTCAACATTGACCTTTTTGCCACTAAAGCAGTTTACACAAAAAAACATCATCAAATACAGTCTAAAGTGATTTAAATATTTGAAATCTTTTAAAAGATGGAAACAGAGTAGAAGGATGGAGCGGTTTCGTGCAGCAGGACCAGAATGAGGTAGTGGTAGAATCCTGACATGAGGAAGGATGAAATAGCACTTTCAGCAACCATTTTTGAACACTCTTGAGAAAGCTTTTAACCCATCCACTCAAAGAGCTTTTTTAAATCCAGCCACTCCATAGCTCATTCCGCACATGCAGAATAATGCACATTCAAACTGCTTTCAGTGCTCTTTGAAGCTGTGCGGAATAGCAAAATCCACTTGCAAACAGTTGTGAAAGTGGTTTGAAAACACATTATTTTGTGTGTGCGGAAGGGGCCCATGTTTGAGGTGATATAGTTCATTTCACTGCCTTTAGATAACCATTTCCTTGGGTGCCAACATAGATCAAGTAGCTGAAGTCACAATTAGAATTGGAATCATGAGCACGAGACAGAGGTCAGTAATACTTTCCGGGGTTGCTGTCCTGAAGATGACAAAGGCAAAAACTGGCTTGAGAGATCCCTTTGGCCATGGCATTCCATTCTAGGTCACAAACATGAACATCTAGATCAGACCAAAGACCCTGAGCCTAGAACATCTACTAGGCCAGAACAGCAAAACTTAGTCATATTCCTTAAACCAACTCCCTCCCTGTAAACTGTAATTTTTCTCTAAAATTTGTGGTCAGGGTTTAAAGAGCAGCAGAGATGGGCAGTCCCACAACAATCCTCCAATATTTAATCAGCATAATGGGAGTTATTTTGAAGCCATCTAAATAGTTGATTCAGATTATTATTAATTATTAATTTTAACAATGATTCAGATTTTGGAGTGAGTCTGAATGAATTGGGACCCCAAACACTATTGTGAGATAAAGGCATCATCACTATATGCCAGAGCCGAAGGGCCTGAGTTGGCAGTGCTGCCTTCTTCCACCTACTCACATTTTATCCAGCTTAGTGGTGGGTGGGCACCAAGCGACTGGGAATCCAGTAGCAGGGATCAAAGTTGATGGGGATCCTTTTCTGAACCCTCGTCAGACTGTAGATTAATTCAGAACAGATCCGAGGGCAGGAATTTCCTGTCTGCCTACCCATGTTTCACAGCTTACAACATTCCTGAAATCAAGATGCTGGACACAAAAGAGAGCTCTTGGGTCTGAATAAAATGTGTTAATACACTTTACTGTTAATGTATTGCACATTTCCCTGTTCCTTTCAAAGTCTGAGAAATCTCTCTCTCCCCGAAGGGTCCATTCTGAGCCATTTTCCTTCAAGAATTGCCAGTTACTTCTCCATGGGATGCATAGATTGTCACGAACTGGAAAATAGGAGGCCTTGACCATAGATCAGGCACTGGTGAAAAGGAGGATTGATCAAATGCCTTCTCTAGCCCGTTCTTCTTCCCTGGATCTGTCATCCTTTGGCAAAGTGCCAAGCTCATCCGTCACTGTCAAGCCTGGGAGGGAGGAGCGCGAGGCACCCCCTGGGTGGTCGACTTTCATCCAAACAGCAGCAAACCAGTTGCCAGGAAAAGCTGGACACAGTCTGGCAATGCGATTTCAGTCTTTCAAGTATAATTTTGTTATCTGCCAGGGAAAGAAAAGGGGGAAAAAATAAGACAAAACAATTTCAGCACAAAGCTGATTCCTCAAGTAATAAATGTCATTATTAAAAACTGCCAAGAGACCCATTTTAGGACTATTTGCACTTTCCTGCCTACAGTTGATTGTAAAATAATCCATAGGGAAGTGGAACCGACAGCCGGCTTCCTCTGGAAAAATTCTGCTGTCTTCTCTTGCTGCTCCAAACCATTCAAATTTGGAGATGATTTTATTAGTAGATTATCCTGGGCACTTTCTCTCTGATCTCTTAAATCTGCAGTTTACTGCTGGACAGCAATGAATCTCAGTACAAATCTTTTATTTCCTCTCAAGAATATCCTCCTGTGCCCAATAACACGTGGTTATGATTTATCCCACTGAAGTGTGCTAGTAGTTTTCTTGCCACTTGCATAAGTATGTAGTGCTTCGTACCAACTTTCACTACCTTTCAGTGGATAGCTAGTAAAGAAGGAATGCCACTAAAAGATGTTGTATTTGTTGATAAGTTGAACCGGTCTTCCTAAGTTAAAAACAAAACCCAAACCTTCTTTAATTCAATTTTCGGCCCTGCAACATTTCATTATAGTAACAGATAGTGGGTACGAGTTAGGCAAAGCCAACCAATTTTTAAAAACCCCACTGATATTGATGAGAGTGATTTGAGCGCATACTTAATAGTCACAATGGGGAAAAAATGGAACCTGGAGTGCTTATCTTTCATGACCGTATCCTTCATCTACTGTTCTTCATGGGGTTTGTTCCCATGGTCAGCGATTCCCAAGATCTAATCCAATAGCACTCACGAGACATGCAGTATTATCTCCTGTACCCAACTCTCAAGCCACAAGTAACAAATTAGGAGGTAAATGTCAATCTCAAGGAGACATTCAGTATATGTCAGTCTCAAGCAGACATTCAGTGTCTGATGGCCACCAACCAGCTCCTTAATTGTCAGGCTTGATTCCTGTTTGCTACTTTTTAAAGGGTTTGTGGGAGAGATCTGGGATTTTATCCTCAGGGCAGGCTAAGTGATTTTAAGGCTATCTAAGATCCAGAATCGCCTCCATGTTTTTACACCCACAATTGGAAGACTGCCCTGATGTGTTTGTATGTGTGTGACTTGATGGATTAAATAATATATCTTCATGGAATGAAATAAGGACCATGAAATAAGGACCATGGAGCAGCAGTGGCGTAGGGGGTTAAGAGCTCATGTATCTAATCTGGAGGAACCGGGTTTGATTCCCAGCTCTACCACCTGAACTGTGGAGGCTTATCTGGGGAATTCAGATTAGCCTGTACACTCCCACACATGCCAGCTGGGTGACCTTGAGCTAGTCACAGCTTCTCGGAGCTCTCTCAGCCCCACCCACCTCACAGGGTGTTTGTTGTGAGGGGGGAGGGGCAAGGAGATTGTAAGCTCCTTTGAGTCTCCTGCAGGAGAGAAAAGGGGGATATAAATCCAAGCTCTTCTTCTTCTTCTTCTTCTTCGATCCTCTGCATTCTCACTTGAGGTGAAACCAATTAAATGCAACGCTCTCACTCACTTGCTTTGTGTAAGCATGGATGGGATTGGGCTTCAAGTTTTGCAGAGTTCACTTCAGTGATGGCCACCCTGTTGGTCATGACAGATCCAAGGTCACACTTTTGTGGGGTCGCTTGCCTTGGGGTGATTGGGCCCCGGAGCTGTGGGCCTGGGGGTCAGGCAGCAGAGCAGCAACAGAGAGGTGGACAAGAAGCATCAGCCAGCTGATGCTCCATCTTAGTTGGTCCCAGAGTTGCTGCTGCTTCCAGCTGTGACTGAGGGCTGTAGGATCCTGCTGTGGAGGTCATGTTCAACACTTGTTGCAAAGCTGGATCCTCTCAAAGCCATGGGAATAAGGATTTAACCCCTATGAGAGTACGTCTTTGCTGTGAGCTGGTTTGACAATTAGATTTACATAGCGACGTTTGCCGATCAGAATGAAATACTTACTCAGTGGCCTCAAAAAAAAAAGATTGGGATCAGGGAAGCCCCCAACTGGGTCCCCTTCCATCTGCAGTGCAGTTGCTTCCCTGAATGACTTTCCAAGTAATTTCCAGTGGGGTGCTGTGTGAGCGCGCTGCATCTCATAGGTTTCCTGTTGTTTGATGGGTTTTGCCCAGGTTTAAAAAAATCTGGTGAAGGGAAATCCATGAAAAGAACTGAGTTTTTGATCCTTCCCCCACCCCCAAAGAGATCCTTCTCTGCTACAGAATGAGTTTAAGGGATAATTTAAAAATGGAATCTTATTTATTCTTCCTTCATATTGTTGTTAACAACGCCCCCCCCCCCCCCGGACACTAGTATATATCCTATGCTGAGCATAACCTGTAAAAGCTCTTAAGGTTGAGAAAAGTCTGAATACATTGACTGCTCTAGTTCCCTTTCTGTGTGTGAGATTTATCATTTCTAGTCTGAGGATCATGCTTCATTCCCATCCTTTAATCTGGAGGTTCATGTTATCTTCGGCTGCCAGGCTAGGATGGGTAATTCTTGTCCTTGGCTTCTGTGAGATCCATTTAGCACCCAAAATCTGCTTCCCATGTCAGGACTGGAAC
Organism: Sphaerodactylus townsendi; assembly: GCF_021028975.2. Lineage (NCBI taxonomy): Eukaryota > Metazoa > Chordata > Lepidosauria > Squamata > Sphaerodactylidae > Sphaerodactylus > Sphaerodactylus townsendi. The sequence continues at coordinate 622,647 of NC_059435.1, read as the reverse complement.
CCACAACACATTTAGCATTGCTGTATTTATTTCCTCTGATGCATCTTGTGTATTTTGCTTGTGAACATGTTTTTTGTAGTGTAAAGATACAGAATTTTATATTTTTTCATAAAAAAATAAAACTCTTTGGATAACTGTCCTTGGTGAATGACAGGTTTGTCGGTGTCTTTTCTGCCTTTTTCTGGACTGAACCTCCCACAATATAACTTTGCACATCTTGGGATATGTTGACATTTTTTCAAAATGCTCCAGAATGCCTGGTGGACAGCAGAGCCTCAGAGCTCCAGCTATTATTCATTAAATAAAACATGTATAGTGTTCCTTTCCTCTTGGTTCAAGGGCTTCTGAGGTCTGTCACACACGTTTTATTTACACACACACATTACGTACTCAGGTCTCTGTAGCTTGTACAGGCTACCTGTTAAGTCTTGGAGTCTTAAGCCAACAAACGAACTCTGAGGTACTGATCAGTAGTGTTTATTGAGCAGGCATCAAAGCACCACACTAGAAAAGCCAGTTCTGCCGAAGCCGGCATTCACAGTCCCCTCTGTCCTCCAAGTGAGCCCCCCTCCCATTTTCCCAAGAAGTTGTGAAAAACAATCTTTGGAGTGAAGGCGCCCAAAGGTTGCAATAGAGAGCCACCTGGCTTCCTGCCCCACAACATAATGGATGCAACACTTTTTCTCATGGTACCAGGGAAAGCCTAGTTATCTACAAAGTGTATGAAGCTGTAAAGGAAAGCTCAAGGAAAGAATGCCCCAAAAGGCAGCAGTTACATACAGCAGGCTGGTGAGATAACATCTTTCAGCAGCAATTTAACTGTTTCAAGCAGTTATATTGAGGTAGGAATGCATCTCAATCACAGAGATACTATTCCCCTGACATGTTCTATGTATGTACCTGACCGTTCTTTGAAGTCACGCTTTGCATGTGGGGTACAAAGTCTGCCCTCTGCTTTAGAAGATACAAATCAATACTGTTGGTTCGATGTAGGTGTGCCAAGTCAGGGTTGGGAAATTCCTATAGATTTGAGGGTGGAGCTTGAGGAAGGGGAGGGTGGAGAGGAGAAGGGAAGGGAAGGGAAGACATCATGCTACAGCCCACCCTCTAAAGCAGACATTTTCTCCAGGGCAACTGGTCTGTGTTATCTGGAGATCAGCTGAAGCAAGCCTTTATTGGCATAGACAGCAGTACAACAATAATAAAAACGGATTAAAAAGCATATACAATACAGGTCGAAGGAAATCTACTGGCGTTTAGTAATTTCCAGGAGAAAGTCTGCCACTATCATACAGAGAGAAGAATCAGGGTTGTCCAACAAGTAGTGTAATCTAATTAAGTCGGGGAGATGGGGTAAATGTAAAGGAGTGAGATTCACATACTTGGATCTGATTTCCTTGAATCTGAGACAGTGAAGTAATCGGTGGGCCAGAGATTCCAACTGAGCGCTTCGTTACATGGGCACAATCTTTTAGCCTTTTCTTGCTTATTAAATCTGCCATGTAACAAGGCAGAAGGCATAACATTAAACCTGGTGAGCATTATGGCTCTCCTTTGAACAGGGTTTATTAAGCGATACAGGTAGTGTGCCAAGTGGCCCTGTTCAAATGGGAGAGAAAAATGCAGGGGGGAGCACGTTTTCTTGGCTGTGGTGATTAGGGTAGAGAACTCTCTATCCAATAGTTGACCTTTTAATTTCCTATAAGCTTCTGAATAGGACAAAGGGCAAAGTGAATCCACTGACAGTCCAATAGAGGCCATTTTTTCTTCAATTATGGAAAACCAGGGGTTGGAGATCAGCTGTAATTCCAGAAAATGTCCAGACTGGCAAAGAAAAAAAAATTCTTGAGCACTTAGCAAGAGAAAAAAACTCAAACAGAAAAATGTGTCCCTTTGGGGGAGCACTGGAAAATAAACTTCTAATGAAATATTTTCTTTTTCAGGATAAGTAAAAAGCTTCCTAGCCACCGTTTCCCACACCAGAATGTTTAGCATTAAAAAACCTGAGGACTTTTATACATTTTCCAATTTAAAAAACTGGGAACTTTGAGGGAACGCTGAAAAGCCCCCTATAAAATATATTCTCCTTTTGAATAAGAAAAAAACTGAGAATAATTGCACTCTGAAGATCCCTTCTGGGAAACTCATCTGAATTGTTTGAATTGTGGACTGTTGGACATTGTGTGTAAGGAATCAGTACAGTCCAGACCAACAGTAACCGTAACAGTTCATTTATTGGTAGGCAATCATGATCTTCTACAGACAATGCGAAATCTGACCAAACTACCCCTTACCTTGCCGCTTTTCACGAGTGAGAAACCTTTCCCGTGAAAATCCCAATCCAAAACAACCCAGCTTTCCCACCCCACTGTTCCCACCAAGATAGAGATTCACACAGAACAGAAGCCAAAGATGGCAAGCACGCAGCAATGTTGAGACAGAGATAAAGACTGACCTGGGCACAACGCCCGGAAGAAGGAATGTAGACTCAAGGTTAACTTCGGGCTTGTCAAGAAACCGAAGCAACCTTACACTCTGCCTCAGTTTGGGGATGCCATGTGAGGACTGTTTAATACATGCTTGTATGATTAGTGCACTTTGGATGATTCTCGAGTCAGGTGTCTTTGTGATATTGCTGTTACTGCGTTTCTTGTAAACATGTGCACAGATTAAAGATATTTTATTTATTTATTTATTTATTTATTTATTTATTTATTTATTTATTTATTTATTTATTTATTTATTTATTTATAATTAGTCTTGTATACCGCCCTTCCCCCGAAGGGCTCTGGGCGGTGAACAACATGATAAAAACAATAATTACAATACCCCCATTAAAACAGATTAATAACAATGCATTGCAGTGGCGTCCAACATAAACACAGACTTCATAAATCCACCCTGGAAAAACAAAACAGAGAAGTGAAAGAACCCAGGAAGTAAAGGGAAGAGGGAGGGAAGAGGCTGAGCACCTCAGCGTGACCAGCCTCCCCAAGCGCCCAGTTGGAACAATTCGGTCTTACACAGGCCCTGCTTGGGAACTCTCCCAAAAGGTCCCGCAGGTGTAGAATAGGCACAGGTGGTAGGTGTTCCACCAGGCAGGGAGCCAGGGCTGTAACCAAGAAGCCCTGGCCCGGGTAGAAACCAGCGCGCATCATCCCGAGGGGGGGCTAGGGACCACCAGCAAATTGGCCTCTGACGAACGTAGAGGCCGTGTAGGGACGTATGGGGTAAGACGGTCCCGAAGGTACGAAGGTCCCAGGCCGCGTAAGGCCTGGGACCTCTTGAAGCTCTAGAATATATAGCACTTTGCACTTGTACTAGTTACTTATTGTAACCTGGGTATTTTCTGTTTTGCTTTTATATCGGTTTCCCCAACCATCAGCTGCCAGAAGAGGAAGAAAGTCGCTGGGTGTTCTATTCCTTTCCCAGGTGACAGCTCATGAAAAAAGAAGAGGAAGGATGGAAGTCCAGCAGCCAAACAGCAACAAGTAGTCTGGTTCGAGGCAGGAACCTTCTGGAGGGGAGAAAATGAAAAGACAGCGGAATAACACTATTCCTAGGCACGACAACACAGCAGTGGTGTGGCAGGGGGAGAGACCTCTGTGCATATCAGATGTGAAGGGGTGCAAATGGAGAGCAGAAATATTGACCCAAACTGTCTCAAATCTGCACAGCAATGGTCATTTTATCCATAGCAGCAGGGCTACATTTCGCTGCTATTTTGTCTTAGGAGGAATTTCCAAATTCAACTTTGAATTTCATTTTAGGCCTTATTCAGTGAGCATCTGTGCTTGTGTCAACCCCATCACCCCATCCAAAAACTTCACTTGCCTGAGATAAAAATGTAAGTGCCTTGCTGGATCTGGCAAAGGGGTCCCTCCACCCTGATTTTCTAACAGTACCTGGCCAATTTCCCTTGAAACTCTAGAAACAAGGGTAATTTCCCAGGGGTTTGTGGGGGGTGAGGGTCTTGATGACTTTTCTAATACCCCTTCAAGCTCAGCAAGCCCATTGTCACCCCACATTATGAAGTAGTGGCAGAGGTAATAGTGTAAATACCATACACTTTTCCGGTTGTGTGAATAAATAGGGAGACGGCAAGGATCCATTCTACTGGAGAGGTTTTCCTATGGCAGAAAGAAGGAATTCTGCTGAAGATAGAGAGATGGAAGAAAACAACTCTAAATTTGAAAGGACCCCCCAGAATTCAACTGTCCTAAAACGACTGTTTTGTCAAATGAGCTTGAATACTAGTATTGTGAGGGGGTGGGAGAGAGAATGTGTTGGGTTATCTTTCTTTACACCACATCATTTCACAAACATCTGTTATGCTACTTCTAGGGGGGTGGGGGTGGAAAGGGCCATCAATGTGCAACCAACTTGCAGCCAGCCAATAGTTTTCTCCAGTGAAGAAACGTTGTTGTCGCCTGCCTGTCTCTGCTTGGTGACCCTGCACTTCCTGGGTGGTCAACCACCCAAGTTCTAACCAGAGCCAACCCTGCTTAGTTTCTGAAATCTGATGAAACCGGGTAGCCTGAGCTGCCCAAGTCAGGGGGGCTCCTTTTGAGGCATCCTTTTGCCAACCTAAATCTGCAACCCAGGTGCCCCCTGCCAATATACTGGCAGTGCAGCTGTCCCAGGATAAATGTAAGGATGCACAAGGATTCCCAGTTGCTGCTAAGCTTCCGTGAGAGACGGCCCCACAAAAAATAGTAACTGAGCAAAAAAGATATCTTCCCATTCTTTCTGGAGTGGGCTGAGAAATGTTTATATATTCCCATGTATAGTGAAGCATGCCTCTCATGTTAAGCCTGGGATGAATGCAAGTATTTTTATTGTGCAGTTGGAAAGCACAGCTAGCTCCATCTTGACCTCGAGGGATTTGCTCCTTTTATCACTCCTGACATGGCTCCCATTATGTGTGTCTGGAAGGCATCGGCACAGATAGCAGAAAGGTCTGTCTCATTTCTCACCTATCAGGCACCGCCAGGACTGTTTGCTCTCAGGAAAGGAGGCTCTTTCTTCCCATTTGTCAGCAGAGCTGATATGAGCCTGGCAAGGTGTTAATTAGTGCCCAAAGCTCTATTCACAGACCCCGGTTCTCCTCCACACTCGCCTGCATGATCCCCCACTGAGAACAGGGCTGCGTTCCACTCAACCCAAAGGACTCCCCGCTGGATTCTGTCTGTCCTTACGATAGTAAACCCAGAATTGACCATAGAATGACTTCAACTGGGTGTGTGTGTGTGCATATTTAAAATATTTGCTTTGTTTTTTAAAAAAATACTTTTTAGAAATTCATTGAAAAACTAAGAACTTTTCATTTTTCAAAATGGCAAAAGCCACCTCTGAAAAGCAGGACCAAAATAAGGACCAGTTTCAAAAAAGGAAATATTAATTTTCTGCTTTCAGTTAAGAACATAAGAACAAGCCAGCTGGATCAGACCAGAGTCCATCTAGTCCAGCTCTCTGCTACTCGCAGTGGTCCACCAGGTGCCTTTGGGAGCTCACACGCAGGATGTGAAAGCAATGGCCTTCTGCAGCGGCTGCTGCTCCCGAGCACCTGGTCTGCTAAGGCATTTGCAATCTGAGATCAAGGAGGATCAAGATTGGTAGCCATAAATCGACTTCTCCATAAATCTGCCCAAGCCCCCTTTAAAGCTATCCAGGTTAGTGGCCATCACCATCTTCTGTGGCAGCATATTCCAAACACCAATCACACGTTGCGTGAAGAAGTGTTTCCTTTTATTAGTCCTAATTCTTCCCCCCAGCATTTTCAATGGATGCCCCCTGGTTCTAGTATTGTGAGAAAGAGAGAAAAAATTCTCTCTGTCAACATTTTCTACCCCATGGCCATGCAACGGAGAGCCCCCAGTGCTTAGGGAAGGGCCTGTGTTCGGTGGTGGAGCAGCTGTTGGGCTTCAGTCCCCCACATCTCCAGAGGATGAGAGAGATCCTCCTTTACTTGGGACCCTGGGAAACGGCTGCCGGTCTGAGCAGACAATACTGACTTTGAGGGACTGGCAGCCTGAGCCAGTATGAAGCAGCTTCATGTGGTCACTTATTGTGGCTCCTCTCAGTCCACAAGGCAAGGTGGGGGGCAATGGAGGAGAGTCCCAATTTGGAGAATTAAGGAGGAACTATTCTTTACAGCCACTTCAAGTGAAGCTTGCCCATCCCAAAATTCAATATCATTTAGGAAATGCGTAAAATCGGGTTCAAAGACTGCATCTTTTCACCTTTTATTTGTTTCCTTGCTAAGTCCAAATTATTTGTTTGGAACATCAGCTTTATTTTATTAAACTTCCTTATATTTTAAATGCACTAAGTCAGAGCTCTGCAAAACACCCCAGCCCCTCATTCATGTTATCTGAACGCAGTCCTGGGGAGGGGTAGCAGAGAAACTCACCATCTGAGGAGCTGGTTGGGGGTTACTCAGGCTATAATGGGCATCCCAGGAGAGTGAGGAGCAGAAGCAAAGCGAGAGGGAACTGCGCCCGGGGCACACGCACGCCCTGTCCACCCCTGTCCCAGAGCGCCCCCAGAGTGCCCCAACACACCTCCTCTGCGGCCCGGTCATGCCCCCTCCGCTGCTCTGCTCGGGGCATTGTGCCCCATTCAGCCTCGTTGGTGCTACACCACTGGTGAGGAGAAGTGGAGTATCACCAAGTAGAGATGAGGGGAGGGGGGCGCAGAGGTCTCCCAACCTCTGAAGGTGTAAACTGAGGAACAAAGAAGATCTTGTGAGTCTGTCCTTTACAGATGGCAACCTCTGGCTATCTTTTTATGGAATGGGAACTGGTATGGCTGTCTGTTGTAAGGGGGGGGAGAGAAAGGAGCAAATTAGCAAAGTCTTTGTTCTTCCCACAAAAGTACAAAGAGGTGGGCTTGGAAGGAGAACTCTTTCCCTCCCTCTGCTTTAGGTACAGCTGCCTTAAGCCAAAAAGAAAGGTGGGGTATACATATTTTAACAATTAAATAATAATGATAATAATAATGATAATGATGATGATGATGATGATGATGATGATGATGATGATAATGATTTGATTTGATTTGATTTGATTTGATTTGATAAACTGCTCTTCCCCCCCCCCCCCCCGAAGGGCTCTGAGCGGTATACAGACCAACAAAAACAAACAATAAAAAGCAAAAGGTGCAGAGAAAGACTAATCGAACAATACATTTAAAATACAATAAAATACAATAAAATCAGTAGCAACAATATAACCCACCCATATTTTGTTAGATGACGTCTGGTCACTCCCAGGAGGGGACCAGCAATTTGCTGGAGATAGAAACAGATGTTACACAGGTATCAAGGGGGGCAGATGCTCTAATCCCCAAAGCCTGGTAGAACAGCTCAGTTTTGCAGGCCTTGTGGAACTCACCAAGGTCCCGCAGGGCCCTAACAACTGGAGAAAGAGCGTTCCACCAGGCAGGGGCCAGGTCCGTAAAAGCCAGCCTCATCATAGAGGGGTAGGGGACCACCAGTAAATTTGCCTCTGCTGAACGGAGAGGCTGGATCGGGACATGTGGAGTAAGGCAGACTCGTAGGTATGAGGGCCCCAGGCCTCGAAGGGCCTTAAAGGTCAACGCTCACACCTTGAAAACGATCTGGAATTCCACTGGAAGCCAGTGTACAATATTTGTGTTTTTCTTCAATCAGCCTAACATTTACTAGTTGGAATATCTTGGATATGGAGTGTGCTTGCTTATGCAGAAGAACAACCCTCCCCAAGCCAGTGAGACAGCTGGTTAGGGATAAAATGTTAAGCACACAAATACCAGTCAAGTATGATGCCATGTGATATGAACATAAGCTAAGATTTCTGACTGGACACCGTGGTTGTCAAGCACCTATTGGCTATCACTCCCCTCGCTGCTTCTTCCTTACCATTTGTTGACCTAGAGCAGCCATTCTCAACCAGGGTTCCGTGGTACCCTGGGGTGCCGTGAGCATGTCCCAGGGGTACCGTGGCAACACTACCGCCCCCCTCATTTTTGTGGTGTCTCCCACCGGCACCAGCAAGGACATGGTGCTGGCCTATGGGGCAGGGCCTGCCGCAAGGTCGGCAACCACCCCCCACCCCCCCAGTGCTTCCCTTCACCCTGGGAGGGGAAGGTGGGGTGTGTGGCAAGCAGGGGCAATGGGAGGGGAAGGTGGGGGGTGGTGGCAGGGGTACCATGAGATATGAAGAGTGAGGTCAAGGGTACCCTGACCTCGAAAAGGTTGGGAAACACTGACCTAGAGGAACAAAAATGCCAGATGATAGGAAGGAATAGAATTTGGCAACGGAATGCGGCATCAGAAACTGTGGTGGTCGTGAAAAGCACCATCAATCTGCAGTGACCCTCTGGGGTTTCCAAGGCAAGGAACATTCAGAGGCATCCCTCTGCATTGCAACCTGGACCTCTTTGGCAGTCTCCCAGGGCTGACCCTGGTCAGATTCCCAGATCTGACAAAATCAGGCTAGCCTAGCCCTAGACCAGTGGTGGCAAACCTATGGCACGGGTGCCAGAGGTGGCACTCAGAGCCCTTTCTGTGGGCAAGCGTGCACAGAGTTCATCATGGGGCGGGGAATCACCCCCCCCCCAAAAAAAAACACCCCTAGGCTGGCCTGGGCATGATCCTTTACCTGGGAGTAAGCTCGATTGCTGGCAATGGGGCTTGCTTCTGAGTAAACCCTCCTAGGGTCGTGATTCATCCATTCGAAGCGTTGCACAGTTGCTTCACCAAGCTTACTCCCGAGTAACATGCGCCTCAGAGCCAACTGTTTTTTCTAAACTAAAACCTAAAACCTAAAATTCAGGTTTATTTGCCATGTTGGCACTTTGCGATAAATAAGTGGGTTTGGGGTTGCAGTTTGGGCACTCGGTCTCAAAAAGGTTTGCCACCACTGGCCTAGACCATCCAGCTAAGGACCAAAGAGGAAAATGGCTCAGACATTTTCAACTCAAGAATTACAGATAATTTCATTCTTCTTCGTTTCACTTCCAAGTTTAACAAACAAATATTTTGGATTTGATTACTTATGTTTCAGATACCATTTTTGATTGAGAAGTAGCATTAATTGCAATACAACAATGTTACCCTGGATACATTTTTATACTTCTACAGTGTTGAAAGAAATATGAATCCTTTCTCAGATATTTTTTTTAAATCTTCCATAACCTGGGGCTTTAAAATAAGAATTAAACCTTATAATCTGCTCACAGCCTTGTATCAATTCCCAGACCAGAATCATATCAAAAGCTTTAAATCCCACAAACAAAGCCCACCTGCATTTCAAAGATCCATTATTCAAAGCAGGGCTGTATAATAATCACTGGGGTTAACTAAGAAGAAACAGAGCTAACAAAAGGGAGGTTCCAAATGTCTGCAGGAGGTTCCAAATGTTTTGCAAAATCAATTTCCCTGCGTGCATATCAGTGCATGGCTATTTCCCAAATGAATGTTCTGAGCTCAATGTTTGCAGCGTCTACTGGTAACTTCATGTAAGTGAATCTGTCATTGCTGATCAAACAACACTCACAGAACATGCACATCATGGAACATGCATCATGCAAAATGCAATATCTGGCAACAAGCAAATGTTCAAGGTCCCCAGACCAACAGAGCAAATCTTCAGACAAAACAAACTAAACAGGAAGGGGAACAAAATGAAATTGCTGCAGGCTATGATGGAGAAACCCAAATAGATTATAAGAAGCACCAGAGGCTACTCGAGCAAAGGAACCAAAATTCCCTTCAGGAAATATCTATCTCCTGATCTCATCAGACCTTGGAAATTAAGTCTTTGCTAATACCTGGATGGGAGGTGACCAAGGAAGCCTTGGGTCACTATGCAGAGGTAGGAAATGACAAACTACTTCTGCACCTCTCTTGCCTGGAAAACCAACCCAGAAGCATTCTCTCTGTATATCATTTCTTGCTATTGACTTTATTGAATAGGAAGACCTTTCCATAGAATTGTGCACAGCGGGTGGCATGGAGACAGCTGTGTCACTCAAAGTGGTGGGAAGTCTCTCTCTTTTAGCAGGAGCAGACCCTGGGCTTTGCAAAAGGCTGCGCAACACCAAACCTCGATGGCCTGTGCACAGGAGAGTCAGCATTTCGCAGAAGAAACTTGCAGGAGAGTGAATAAAGTTTAACAAATTTTATTTAGGGATAATAGGAGTGCACAATCATACAATAGAAACAACAGAACACACACACAGTCCTAGGATACATACAATTGTGAGGGGGTAGGTGTGGAATAGATAAGGAATATTATGAGGAGGGACAATAAAAGTTATAGTGACCTGGTCTTGGAGCAGAATGGTCTGATGAACAGAATTGAGGACCCACATTTAGCTCTGGGAGAAACAACACCATGGAACAGTATCACAGACCGAGAGTTGTCCAGAGATCCTGAACACTGCCTATTGGGAGAGTAGGCTTCTTCTAGGGCAGGGGTAGGGAACCTTTAACACTCAAAGAGCCATTTGGACCAGTTTTCCACGGGAAAAGAAAACACTTGGAGCCGCAAATAATTATTGACATTTAAAATAAAGATAACACTGTATATATTGGGGTTTTTAACCTTTTACTCCGCTCATTCTGAGAAGCGCATGGATGCGTCCGCCCTGCTGCCTGCAGGGCGGGCAAGGATGAAGCCAGCGGCTCGGCCTTGCCGGCCGCCGGGAAAGCACCTGCCCCGCTCGAACGGGGCTGGCGAGAGGGGAAGCCCGCGGTGTGGCCCAGCCAGCTGCGGGCAATTGGTGTGCCCGCCCTGCTGCCTGCATGGTGGGCAAGGATGTAGCCGGTGGCTCGGCCTCACCGGCTGCCGGGAAAGCACCTGCCCCACTCGAACAGGGCGGGCGAGAGGGGAAGCCCGTGGCACAACCCAGCCGGCTGCGGGCAATTGATGTGCTTGCCCTGCTGCCTGCAAGGCAGGCAAGGATGGGGCTGGCGGCTCGGCTCATGGAGCCGCAGTGCAAGGGCAGAAGAGCCGCATGCGGCTCTCGAGCTGCATGTTCCCTACCCCTGTTCTAGGGAAACACCTCAGGGTTATGCAGAGTGATCTTTAATCTCCCTAGGCAAAGTTTGTTCTTGCCCTTCCTGGGAAGGACAAGGGACTTACATCAACCTTGATGGTTGGGTCGTTGATCTAATGGGTTGAGATATCAGGCTGATGTTTCCAGGCTCAGGGTTGTCTCCAATGGTAGGATTCAAATAATTTAACAACCGGTTCCAAAAGGACTCAGTGGTGGGTTTACAACCATTCTCTGAACTAGACGAAAAATTAGCTACCGGTTCTACCGAATAGGTGCGAATAGGCTGAATCCCACCACTGGTTGTCTCCAAGGGGGAAGTTAACTGATGAAATTACAGCTGTGAAACAATGACAATGCAAAGTTAGGTGATCATTGAAGGTGTTAGAGAAGGAAACATTAGTTAGTTTAACACTGGGCAGCTAATCACATTAACACATCCTTTGTCTTTACTGGGGGGGTATGGTCCAGAGCTAGAGATGGGATCATTATTGCCCTGAGGTTTCAGGGAGGTTTCTTTTTCTTTTGCATGTTGCATGTGTGCAATTACACAAGTGCAGCCAATTGTATTGTGAGACAATCAGCATGGCTGCATGTGTTCCAGACACACAGACAGACAGACAGACAGACAGACAGACAGACAGACAGACAGACAGACAGACAGACAGACAGACAGACAGACAGACAGACAGACAGACGTCTCCATGCAGAGGTGCGAAAGCAACTTCAGGCTCCAATCACTTCCTGAACAGTTGAAGGACACACATGTAAATGGGAAAAAGGAAAACAGGTTCCTTTATAACAATTGCAAGCCATTATGCTGTGGAGAGTTGGAAGAGACCACAAGGGCCATTGTTACCGCTGCTGCTCGGGTAACATTAAGTGATTTCAGCTCAGGCAACGTAGTGAGGCGTAGGAAGCCGGTGTTCTTCAAAAGTAAAGTATTTTATTTAGGCAGGGGAATCGCGCTTTCATTGCCAAGCGCTAGAACTTTTATACACATACATCAAAATGGGCAAGGGGGCAGGTAAGAGGGCAGGTAAGGGGGCAAGTCCCTTACCATACAACAATACAGAAACATCAACACATAAAAGAAAAGATACAATTACAACTTTGTGAATGGGACCATGAAATCTTGCTGTCAGGTGTCTTCCCGCGAGACTTTACGCCAGTGCTGAAATGGATAGCGGAGAGAGTCCATTCATAAAACTGGGTGGGCCTGTTTAACGCACCTAGGAATCTGGTTATCAGATGGGCTGCTTCCTTGAGTTATGACCTGAGGCTCCCGCGCCTCAGTCCCGCAACAAAAGAAAGTTCAAATGGTCCAATGGTGATCTCGGCATGTTCTTCAACAGCTGAGATATCTGGGGTGCCGTTATCAGATTCAATGTGTAAATCCAAAGGGGTCTTTGTTTCCGCTAAAGAGATCTGCCAGTTGGCCCAAAATGAATTCCAAGGCTAGCTTCCTTGGCTCTTAATATCAGCTGTTGCAAGCTATTGCTTTTACCCATAGATACAGATATTTAAAATAACATTTCTAAACTTAAACATTAGAGGAAACCTCCAATACAGTACAAACACATATACCTATAAGCAAGAGTATCCTAAATTAACAGTAACAAAACCTTAAATTAACTAAAGTATAATCCTAAACATTGGGCAACTAATAAATTCAACATTGAGGGGGCTTATCATTAAACTTTAAAAGGGACAAAGGCAAGAAGGAAACCATGTGAAAAATCAGCACATTTGTATATACACGTTCCATCGATTCCTGTATACTGCCGTGGATGGTAGACAATCCGATCTCTTTAGTCACGACTTTCATGACCGGTTTGTAATCCATGTGGCGACGCATTGTAATATGCGTCTCCACAGGGGCATGATCCATGGCTGTGCTGCCACCGGCATCGACGTATTCCCGATGCAAGGCGAAACAACCTGTCGACACGGTTCGGTGAGTAGCCCTCAAGGTAGCCTGATCGACCTGCTCCAGCAGGTGGAGGAAAGCCACGCTCCGGCTAAGGCGAGGTCGATAAAAAGGGCTACCAAAGACAGAGGACTGTGCTAGACTGCCATTTCTTTCTTCAAAATGGCTTGCAATAATTATTAAAATATCCCCAGCTAAAACCAAAGATAAAATAGCAGGACCCATATTCCTGCCCCTCTTTAAAAATGCCTGCCATTGGTAGTACAAGCATCATTGGTTTGTCGCTAATTTCACCTTCGGATGCTTCTCCCAATGAGGCTTCATCTGTCAAGTCGAGGGTTCCCCCATCCTTCTCCTCATATACGAGCCTAATTGCACCAGGAAATATGGTAACTTCTCAGGATCCTCATTGAAGGACACTTTCAGTTACTTCTTTTCAGAAGTCTCAAAGCAGCTTACAAACTCTTTCCCTTCTTCTCACCACAACATACACTTTGTGAGGTAGGTGGGGCTGAAAGACTTTTTAGAGAACTGTGAATGGCTCAAAGTCATCCAGTAGGCCTCATGTGCAGGGATAGGGAACCAACCCCAATTCTCCAGAGTCCACTGCTCTTAACCACATTAATTCTTTGCGTGATCTGATCTCTGTTGCCTGTTGATCAGTTGTAATGGTGAGAGATCTCCAGCCACCCCCTGGAAGCTGGCAACCCAAGCTGAAGTACAAGCATCATTTGAGCTCTTGGCCAGCGTGTTCAGCATTTCTGACAGTGTGCACATTTTTGCCATTGGCAAGACCAGGGGTCTTCAAACTATGGCCCTCCAGATGTTCATGGATGACAATTCCCATCAGCCCCTGCCAGCATGGCCAAGTGGTAGGGCTCATGGGAATTGTAGTCTATGAACATCTGGAGGGCCATAGTTTGAAGACCCCTGGACAAGACTAATAATTATTGTTATAGGAGACTTGCAATCTCCTTCTCCTCCTTGTCCTGGGTGCGCCTACAGCTGAACCGTGGAGGCCATTAGCATTCAGGTGCAGTACTTAGCATGATTAGAAGACAGCAATAGCACAATCCCAAGGCCTGGCCCCTCCATGTAATGGAGAAATGAATTAAGCCCACTGAGCATGTTTAGATCCAGAATTTAGACACAGCTGGTATCAGGAAAATACCTCCTTCCCCCTGCTAGTTTATCATTCACAGTTCAGTGATCTTTATGGAAATCGCCCATAAGTCAGGCCAGGAACAAAAAGACTCACTGAAGTAGCATTAATACCCATTCTTATCAAATAGAATCACCATGGAACTAATCTTCTGCACATTATTTCAGGGAGCTGGCACTTGGTGTGCACACGAAGGCCTCCTGGAAAATGTCTGGCTGGCTGGCTCTGATTTCCATTAGTTTGCATCTGGGGATTTCTAAAGCCTGATATGTGTCACGTCTTTTCCAGCATGTCGATGGGACAAGGCCACCTTCAGATGGGAGGGGGACAAAGGAGATGAGATATTGCATAAATAGACGGATGGTGCAGGCCTCAGCAGCTTCCTGAGATGGGTGGTTGCTACAATGGACCACCCCGCAAAGTAGCCGCAGGAGTCTCTCCAGAGGAAAGCCAGCTGGTCTAGCCATCAGACAGAAGTAAATTTGCTAAGGGTTGTAAAGTCATGAAGGACACTGGGAGAAGTTCTGAGGGAGGAAGACCAAGGATTTGTGAGCTTCTTCCTGGCTGTTGTGGGATGTGGTATATCTGTGAAACCACCATCACTAGATGTGAGTGTCACTGAAGCCAACCTCGCTGAATGTAGTGTATCCCTGAAGCCAACTTCACTAGGTGTGCTGTGTCTTGAAGCCAACCTTTGTGTTCCGATACCAGAATCCCACAAGTTCTCAGTGGAATCCCACCCACAGGGATGGCAGATGTGCTGCTTACAAAATGGAAAAGACCACAGTTAATCCCAACTCCCTCCCAGAATACATTGTTCCTTATTTGGAAAAAAAAATGTTGAAAATGGTTGGTACTCTCCCCTGAAACCTTGCTTAGCCAAGTGGTTCCAGGGCTACCAACAGCCAATAGCTGCAATAAAACGTGCCACTAAGTTTGACTTCAGCAATCACAATGACATCTGTAAATAAAACCACTCAAGTTTGTATATACCTAGCTGGTGTCACAAGGCATCAGCACCCTGGCACACACAGAGCTCCTAAATAGGGAGTCTAGAAGGGACAGCAGCCAGGACGCAGAAGAGGATTGCGCTGCACAGTACCAGAAGGCACCAGTAACTGGGAGCAGACAAAGCGACCTATCACCAGTCTCCCATTTGGGCTAGGAACTTTACATACAGGCTGAATAAAACCTGTATGTAATGCTTCCTTACATGGTTTATCTTTGATATTTGATATAGCTGAATATTTCAAGCTTGTCTTCATCTCCCCCTCCATTCCATCTTCCCATTCTATGTGAACATTTTCCATTGATCAGTTATTTCTGTATGACCTTCGGGTTGTTTCCCATAGAACATTTTTCCTGCATCTGGATATGAGAAATATATTTGCTCTCTTGTGTGAAGTCATCATTGTTATGAAATGATAAATGTTCTCCTGGAATAACCCAGGCTTATCTGTGGGAATGGCAGCAATTAAAGATGAAAGCTACATGGAAGAAATACCACCATTTGGTTATGGCATCAAAGAGATGTGAGACATTGCCACTGTTTAACCCTTTGGTGTTCCAGGTGTTCCAGGCTTCTGTAGCCAAATTCCCACTGAAATTTAACACATGCAACCAAGTTTCAAAAGAATAGGCACCTTTTCATCCAGGTTCCAACATCCTCATTGCACTTCACTGTTTCTAGTGAAGACATCTAGCCCTGCTCCTTGGGGGGGGGGGTGCCTGCTGTCAGGGGTGCAATTGTTAAGCTAGTAGCACCAACATTTCAGAGCATCTTTAGGAGACTCTCCTGATGATACCACCCAGGTCTTGTGAAGTTTGGTTCATGGGGGCCAAAGTTATGGACCCTCAAATGTGTAGCCCCCATCTCCTATTAGCTCCCATTGGAAACAATGGGGGATAGGGCACCCCCTTTGGGAGTCCATAGATTTGGATCCCCTGGACTAAACTTCACAAAAACTGGATGGTATCAGTAGGAGACTCTCCTGACCCTCCTAGGTTTTGGACCCTCAAATGTGTAGCCCCCATCTCCTATTAGCTTCCATTGGAGTGTTTTTTCAAAAAGGTGCATATACAAGCATGTCCAGGAAAATCCCGTGATAGGGGGTGGGAGGAGCACCAGAAACGGGACTGATCTGTGTTCCATAGTTCAGCTGTGAGGAGATCTCGAGGGAACCTGGTTATTTCGGGTGACTATCCCAGGATTAATCGCCAGTGAGGAAATCACCTGTGGTAAATGGCCAAAAGCAGGCTTGGAGGGTAGCCAAAGTCTCCATCCCTGTATTGTGACTGGATTACGAAGGGAACTCATTAAATCAAAATCTATATACCAGCTGGCCTGGATTGGAGTTCCATGTCATTCATTCATTCATTCATTCATTCATTCATTCATTCATTCATTCATTCATTCATTCATTCATTCATTCATTCATTCATTCATTCATTCATTCATTCATTCATTCATTCATTCATTCATTCATTCATTCCCTTTATTAGGCTTAGGATAAAACAACAATCAGACTAACAATAACAACAATAAAAGGTTATTAGGTGATCAACAGGAATCATAAAGCTGTTGCCCAAAACTTTGCTATGTCTGCAGTTCTTTTGGTGCAGCAGTCATTCAAAAGCAGATGTAGCTTGTCTTGGTCAGAAGTGGCAAAACATGAATTAATGTGAGGTTCAATGTAGAGACTCCTGAGTTCTGTGTGGCAAGAACAATACAAGAGTATATGAGCAGTTTAATGTATTGTCCAGCAGCTCAATTACATTGACTAGAGCTCGGTGCTGCAATAGGCAGAACTGACTGAGAGGGAAAAGGGGGGCAAGTCAGCCTGTAGTAGTGCACTGCCGACCCAGCAGGCGCGCCCGTGGTAGAGCGTTAGGGCGCCAGCGGACCTACTTGACCTTGCAGTCGCCAGCACCCTCCTCATCCCCATGAGTCACCCGGGTCATGAGACATGCGGCTCAATCACCGGTGGGACAATGGTCTTGCCCCCAGGTGAGGATTGAAGCTCAAACAGCGTCTGGCTCCCTCTCCATGCGTAGGCAGATGAGATCATGCATCACGTGATGATCTCCCGACCTCCAGCTCTCCCCGGAACTCCCCGGTCCTCCCTCCTACCTTTAATGGGATAACAATAAAGGTGCCAGGAACTGACAGGCGGAGATTAAGCTAGGAACACGGACCTCGGTCTCCGCTGCTAGCGTCTCCACCAGATGTTATCTCGGCGTCGTCTACCGTTCTTACAGCTGACGGCGTGGAGTGCGACTACAAGCTGAATTGCGAAACCCGAGTCTCGAACCTCCACCCTGCTCACGTCGCCTGGGGAAGGGCGGCGATGCAGTCATGGATCGGCGCATCCAGGACCACCGTTCAGTATCGCCTGTCCTCTGGTCGGCGCATCCAGAGACTGCCAGCGTCTAGGACACTCTCTCGTCGGCCGGAACGCGGGTGAGTATGGGAGCTTGCACAAAAGCAGGCTTACCAAACACGATGACGAACTGGCGTTAACGAAATGCGGCAGGGTCCCGTAAAGAAGGGAGCTGCGCCAAAATTGGTTCGAGGAGATTGAAGCTCAGTGTCCATGGTACCCAGAGGGGCGCTGATCTGGGACTGGGAAAACATGGTAGCACTCTTACAGAGCCGCCATGTGCGCCCGATGTAGCTGCTGGCGTGGGGCAATGTTTTGTGCCATCAGCCTGCAGACCCTATGAAACCCTTGCTGTGACGCCCTCCTTCGATCTTTCACCTTCAATTTCAGCCCGATTTTCTCATCCACTGGTGGGCCTTACTGTCCTCCTTCTGCCCCCCTGGCTCCTTCACCCATTTCCGAACCGTGGCGCTCGCCTTCGTTTCCGGAAACCTGCACCTCCGTCCAGCGCCCGTATTAAGCGGGTTTCAAGCTTTCATAGAGCATTATTAGCCCGCGATCACCAGAAGAAAACCCTGGCGGAGAGAACGATGCCGATATTCTTGCATTTATTGCCCGATCCACTTCACAGATACTGAGGGAGGATGCGTCATCCATTGAGGTTGGCGAGTACAGCCCCTAAGCTATAACATCCTTATCGAGCTCCGCAAAGCAATGCGGGGCGTAGGAGTCACTAGCCCCTACATTGGAGGCATGCTGGAGGCGTGCGCGGAACCACCTAGTAGTTCCCCAGATGACTGGAAGACCACCTTTAGCATGCTCCTGAGCCCTGCAATTTGTGGTCTGGGAAAGTGAGTTCGCCAGCAGTGCTTCAACAGAGCAGCCACCTCTGGCGGCCACTACCGCCGCTCCCAGCTTTCACGGTTTCGATGCTTTGCCAATCCCAGCGATCAGATTGTCCTGCCTGAGGCCACCCTTACGTTACGCTCTGAGAATTAGCTATAAGGCATTTGTCAAAGTCCCAATGCCCGACCCAAGCCAGCCCAGAGTTTCTCCTCCATCCGGCAAAACCCAAGAGCCTATGCTGAATTTGTAGACAGGCTCCAGGAGGCGCTCCAAGAGGCAGGTAGATGGCGAGGAGGCCAAAGCAAGCTCCTCATGCCTGCATGAGAGAGCGGCTTCCAGGAGTGCCGCCCAGAGCAATCAGGCCTGGGCAAAATCCTGAACTGGCCGACATGCCCAAGGCTTGCCAGGACATCGGTCCTCCAGCCCACCAAGCTAGCCTCCTGCTTGCCAGCACTCTCCACGGCGGGAGACAGTCTGGGTCAGCTGCTTTTAACTGCGGCAGACCCGGACTTCCGAGAGGGGTGTAGGCAGCCAGTGGGGGGCCTGCAGCCCGATGGAGGAGGGTCCTCCCAGGGAAGGCCACCTAAAACCGGTGCCACGTTGCCAGAAGGGAGGCTTCCATTGGAGAAGCGACTGCCCGTGGTGAGCTCAGCGGGCGTCTGCAGCCAGGACAAGGAGGAGGTACTAGAGGCGAGACCCAAACACCAGGCCCCTGCCAAAGCCACCCCACTCGTGGCATCACCGTATGCACCCAGCCCATCTCCTTTAAGTTCCCCGAGGTTCTTGTGCGCCCCAACCCAGTATGGCAGGCCCATCCCTACCGGGACAATTGGGCTAGTGCTGCCAAGGCCTCTGCCGCTGAACAGGGACTGTTCGCCGTCCCAGGTGATCGACTCCGCGCGCAGGACCCATCCACCTCCAGGTCTGGACAAACATCCCACAGGAGCTGCCCGCCCGGGCCAGCTGGCTCGGCTGATTCTCTTGCCCCATGTGCTGCCAGCTGCCCGACCCAGCCATTTCTGAGCCCCAGCAGCCAACATGGCAGCCTACACCACCGTCGCGGTGGAGGCGCTATCGGAGACTCCCGTCCATATCTGGAGCTGCATGCATAGAAGGATGTAAGTTCAAGGGGAGCCTGTAGACACCGGCTGATGTTACTGTCATCCAGAGCAGCGAGTGGCCCGACCAGTGGCCCGACCGAGGCTTGCCAGCATCTGGGGGAGTGGGGAAGACAAACCCGCGAGGCGGAGCATCCCGCCAGCTCACGGTCAACAGCCCGCGGGACACCGGCTGACAGCTCACAGTCCGCCCATCATTTGGACATCCATGTCAATCTCTGGGGAAGGGACCTCGCGGTCAGGTCCAAGCGACTCTGGTTTGGGGCCGGGTAGAGCCGTCACAGGTCGTTGATCCCAATCTTGCCCTCGAAGTGGCCTTCTAATTTCCGCGGAAATCTGTTTCCCTCTCCCCTCTCTTTTCCTTCTGTTTTACGACCAGTAAAGGCCGGGGAGAGACGGGTAGCTGTTAGCCCTCCCTGGATTAAAATCAGACCCGTCCTGATACCATTAGCACTGTCAGGACAGGCCCCAGTTTAAAGGGCTGGCAGCCATTATGCCCTAATACCCACAAGGGGTTGCTGCAGAAACACAGATCCCTCTCTTGATTTGGGTGGGTGGTGTTTGCCTTCGGCAGCTTAGCCCAGCCCCTTAAGGAAGATGCCGGCGTAACAGGGAATGGCTCGATCACAAAATTCAGCACCATCCCGCTTCCTGCATTAGCCACCAGGTCCGCGGTAAGTGCAACTCCCTTGCAAAGAAACCCCCCCCTTCCTTTTTCCTTTATTGTGTGCGAGAATTTGCCTCTAATTGCGGATTGCTTCATTCCCCGGATCACCCATCTAAAGGTGCTTCAAAGCCCCTTGTGTTGCTGATTAAGCATGCATACCCACAATCCCCCCCAGGACCGCCTGTTCCCTCTCCCCCCCTCGGGGCTTCCGGACCCTCACCTTGGCAGCACCCTGATGGCTCTGAAGCCAATTCCCACCAGGTGCGCCTACCTCCTGCCCTCCCCTGTCAGGCAACTAAAGAGAGAGTGGCGGCCCCAGGAGGAGTTGCATTAAAAGCAACCTTCACAGGCTGCAAAACAGCCTTCTTCCTTCCCATATTAAATCTAAACACTAACTTCGATCCCAATCTCCGCCATCCGCTCTAGGAACTGAGCCTGGGCGGGACCGACCGGTAACCTGGGAAGGGGTGTGTGTTTCTCAGTCCCTCTTCCTACAGGTTCCCGTGGACTCCGATTAGCCACGACAAGCCCAGCCCATGGAATAAGCCAGGAGGCTCAACCCCATCCGGAGAGATGGAGCATCTCTCTAGAGGATCCTTAGCCGATCTCAACAGGAGCATGGAAGTAGCCAATGCCCAAAGACCCGAGATGACCTGGGGGAGGCGTCAAAGTGACCACCAGCCAGGCCCTAAGCGCTGCTGCTGGAACCACCCGAGACACCCGAACCTCTGTGCATTTCTGCTGCGATCATCACCACCAACTCAGCGACCACCATCGCCTTTGCCTGCTCTGCTGCCTCCGGCCGATGGCGTCGGCCCACCTAGCGAGCTTTCACAGACCAACATCTGGGAGCAGTTTGCTGCCGCTGCCAGCGTCTCATCTTTCTGCCCTGGGCGGTACCTAGGAGTGGGGAGCCTGCTAAGCTCCTGCCTGCTCCCCGTCTGCAAAGCACCGGAGACTTCAGGAGTCTGGGCTGAGCCCAGCCTTCATGAATGCCTCATCCATCAGATACTCTATGGCGCCCATGGGGACCCGTCGTCCAAACCCTCCGGCTGGCTCTCCCTTGTCGCAAGACTAGCCGGCTAACCAGAATCTAACACCTAGCCCGCATCACGGCGCAATGACGAAGGAACCGACCGGGCCATTCGTCGGCTTCGGCCAGTTGGAACTGCACACACATGGGACATTCCCCGTGTTGGAGAACATCCCTGCTCCCCAGGGGCTGGTTCTGGACCTGCGAGGAGGGGCGTTAACTACATTCCGCCCGACTCCTGCGGAACTCTTTGCTGCCTCAGTCGCCTCACCATTGTCCCTACCCCAGGCTCCACCCGGGAGCCGGGCCCTTGCCCGCCCGCCGCTCCGCTCTGCCTTTCGACCCCTCCGCAATAGGGGCTTGGCAGTCGCCTCTCGAAGCGGTTAGATCTCCCCTACGCCCAACTTCCCTAGTGGGAGTCCCACGGACTCGCTTCCTGAGAAATACTAAGACTATTGGCGGCTGGCCTGTGCCCTTCTGGGGATCCATCAACTCTACCTCCACACGCTCTGGATGCCCTGGCCTCAGGCAGCAGGAACAAATCAGCGACCCTAGACAATCGTGCAGCTATTGATTACTTGTTGTTGTTACACCACCAAGGTTGTGAAGGAATGTACATAATATGTGTTTGTTTTAATCTTTCTGAGAGTAATTCCCAGTTGATTCACATGAAAGTCATTGAGCTACCAAGTTGTATCTAATCTGAGTATGATGTTTTGCCCCATTGGTGGTCAGCCCTCTGGGCTTTGGCTGCGGAGGAGATGGTTGAGTGCTATTGTACAGCTCTGCATTGGTTTAATTGTGTGCCTTATTATGGGATCTTGTTTCGTTCAATGCGTTTCTAATATAGCCTGTAGCGTGTGTAGAAACCTCAATTTCCCTTACCCCGCAACCAAGTTCTAATGTTACACAAGCAGCTTGGTCAACTTGATAAGCGGCGGAGGAGACAAGCGTCCTTTAAATGCGCCCTTAAGCGTTTATTTAGTTTTCTAAATGTAAAGGAGGGAAGTGTAGTAGTGCACTGCCGACCCAACCTAGCGCCCGTGAGTAGAGCGTTGGGGCATGCGGACCTGCGGTGACCTTACCCGGTCGCGCCCGCACCCCCACTCCTCATCCCCCGCGGAGTCGCGGGTCGCCAGACTGTCTGACTCAATCACCGGTGGACAATGGTCTTGCCCCCAGGTGAGGATTAGACTCCAGGCAGCGTACGCTCCCTCTCCATACGTAGCCAGATGAGATCATGCATCACATGATGATCTCCCGACCTCCCGCTCTCCCGGAACTCCCCCCGGTCCTCCCTCCTACACGCCCCCAATAGGATAACAATAAAAGGTGCCAGGAACCCGGCGGGCCGGAGATTAGCTAGGAGAACCACGGACCTCAGGTCTCAGCTGCTAGCGATCTCCATGGAGATGTTATCTCCAGCGTCTGCGTCTAGTTCTTGCAGCTGACAGCGTGGAATTGGGCTACATCAGCCCACAGTGCTTCTGAGTTGTAAAATCCCACAGGTTGGCTGGCTTGCAAATGCAAACAACAGAATTCATATTTGCTGGTGACAGCTCATACCAAGAAGAGATTCCAATACCTTATTCCCAGGGAAGTGGGTGTTTTAAACACCAGGTTCTCTGCCAACTCCAAGCATGTGGCTGAACCAGCAGTCAAAGGATTCTAAGAGCCACGGAGGGTTCATGAGTGACAATTGAGACTGTTGATTTTGTTGCAAACCTGTTGGAAAACTGCAGCCAGACTCCCTGAGGCCCTGATGTTCTCAGCAAAACAAACACACGCACTCACTAATCTCATGGGCAGCATCAGGAGGTACCTGGAGGTTGTTAATTGGAAGGAAAAAGTATCTTCAAAGTTCAGAGCAGAACTGTAAATGCTTGCTTTGAGGTGCAAATTCCAGGCAGAACAGCCTTTAATAGTTAAATTATCAGTAAAACTATAATGGACCATGCAAGAGGGTTCCATTTTGATGGCCTTTTCAGAAATCAAGCCTGTCCAATTAAATCCAGAAATAACTTCCGGTGTCATTAACAAACAGCATGTTTTGGTCATTGAGATGTAATGTTGTTTGTCTCTGAGAGAACTGTCTGCACAATTGACTTGGAATTATCACTAACCTGAACTGTCCCTGCTTTCAAGGATTGGATCCTGGCAGGCTTAAGCACCATCGAAGTATATTGAAAAATGATGAATGACAAGCAAACTGGGAGCTCTCTGAGGAGGAGAAAATCCTGATTTGCCAGATTTTTTACTTATGTGCTGAAAAACACCCTTTTGGAAAAAGAGAACTGTTCATAGAATAAACCCTAGTTGTTGTTTTTTAAAAGAATGCTTTGTCCACATCAGTCAGTGACAGCAGCCAACGAAGCAAATTATAAGCCCTGTTCACAAGTTACAATGAATGCATGTATAATTTGTGTACAGTGCACACTTGATTGTTCTTTGTATAGGCACTGAGTAATTTTCATGTCACAGTCAATACGTGCATAAGTGAATATGTGATATAAACCCCTCATCAATCCAGGTCATGGACCAAATCGAAGCTTCTTACAAACAATGCACACAGAAAATCTCAGTAAGCATGAAGTGAAATAATATGGGTCATAAGGAATAGGGCAAAATAACCTGTTCTTTATGACCCATATTATTTCATTTCATGCCCAGAGTTTGTAAGAGGTTCCTATTTGGTCTCTGATAGTATTGTTGAAAAAAATACACAACCAAAGAGTTTTTTTCCTGTAAATATTATTTAAGTACATTGAGATACAGTCTCGTGAGCTGCCAAATAGTTTATTGGTACTTGAAAAAGAACAAAAGAGTGTTTTAAGCTATTATAGAAGAAGAAGAAGAAGAAGAAGAAGAAGAAGAAGAAGAAGAAGAAGAAGAAGAAGAAGAAGAAGAGGAGGAGGAGGAGGAGGAGGAGGAGGGAGGAGGAGGAGGGATTTGGATTTATATCCCCCTTTCTCTCCTACAGGGAGACTCAAAGGGGCTGACAATCTCTCCCTTGCCCTTCCCCCCTCACAACAAACACCCTATGTGAGGTGGGGTGGGGCTAGAGAGAGAGCTCCGAGAAGCTATTGTGACTAGTCAAGGTCACACCCAGCTGGCGTGTGTGGGAGTGTACAGGCTAATCTGAATTCCCCAGATAAGCCTCCACAGCTCAGGCGGCAGAGCTGGGAATCAAACCCGGTTCCTCCAGATTAGATACACGAGCTCTTAACCTCCTACGCCACAGCATGAAAGCATTAAAAGGTTTGATAGATCTTTATGCATTTGGTACAGAGTGGCATTGGTTCTATTATAATGCACCTACCCCAACAGTGTTATGGTTAACTCACCCCAACATACAGGCAGGCTGTACATGCATTTAATGGAACATGTGAACAGGGCTTTAATAGGGTCCATTGAAGGTATTTGGTCACCCCAGACAAGGAACACTCACCCTCTCTGGGGACCCTCTTGCTAGCCTAAGCCCCAGAGAGCCAGCATGGGGTAGCAGGTGAGCTCTGATCTGGAGAGCCAGGTTTGATTCCCCATTCCTCCGCATGAGTGGAGGATTCTTATGTGATGAGCTGGATTTGTTTCTCTGCTCCTTTTGAAGTTTGCTTGGGCTGCCACAGTTAGAATTCTCTCAGCCCAACCTTCCTCACAAGGGGCCTGTTTGGGGAGAGGAAGGGAAGGCGGTTGTCTCCTTACAGGAGAGAAAGGCAGAGTATAAATCCAAACACGTCTTTGTAAGTCACTTTGAGACTCATTTGGGTAGGGTAGGCTGACTAGCCGTCCCGCTTTGGGCGGGACCGGCCCGCCTTTGGACAATTTGTCCCGCGTCCCGCGGGTTCTACAAATTGTCCCGATTGTGGGGAGGCTGCTGCACTGCCTTGGGGGCGCGAGGCAGTGCGGCAGCCTCCCGTGCGTCCGGCCGCAGGAGCGCACAGGCTTCTGGGGCTCGCCATTTGCCGCCCTGTCACAGACGGTAAGCCCCAAAAGCCCGTGCGCTTCTGCGGCCGCGCGCACTTGTGCACACATGCACGCGGTTGCCTCCCCATCCCGGATTACAAAGGTGACCATCTGGTCACCTTAGGGTAGGGGAAAGCGTAGTATAAAAACCAACTCTTCTTCTTCTTCTTCTTCTTCTTCTTCTTCTTCTTCTTCTTCTTCTTCTTCTTCTTCTTCTTCTTCTTCTTCTTCTTCTTCTTCTTCTTCTTCTTCTTCTTCTTCTTCTTCTTCTTCTTCTTCTTCTTCTTCTTCTTCTTCTTCTTCTTCTTCTTCTTCTTCAGATGAAGCAGTGCGGGGGAATGCCTGCTTTCCCTTTGATGGCAGACAGCAAGCTGAGCTTTGGCCATGCATCTGTGCCCTCCTCATCCTTGGGAGGCTTCAGGGGATTGAGGCCTGAGACCTGGGAAGCCTTCTGTTGCAATGGTGCAAATGGACAAGGCGATTCTCCAGACATGCCAGGCTGTCAGGTTGCCATTACCATCCTCACTTCAGTATAGTTTCATTATGTTCTTTTTCATTCCCAGCAGAGAAAGAAGAAAAGAAAGATAGGTCCACGTAAGCAGTGCCACTGACATTCCTCCCCCCCCCCCCACACAGAACATGCTGAAGTGGATGGAACTAATCCTTCTACCACTTTATTTATTTATTTCAATCACCTATATCCCACTTTTCTCCCCAATGTGGACTTTCATATTTCTCCTTGGCTTTATTTTACAACAGCCCTGGACTGAAAGTAAGCTGGACTGAGAGTATTTGGCTGTCCCAAGGTCACCCAGCAAGCTTCCTTGGCAGAGTGGGGATTTGAACTTGCTTTTCCGGGATTCTAGAAGAAGAGTAGTTTGGATTTATATCTCCCCTTTCTCTCCTGCAGGAGACTCAAAGGGGCTTACAATCTCCTTGCCCTTCCCCCCTCACAACACACACCCTGTGAAGTGGGTGGGGCTGAGAGAGCTCCGAGAAGCTGTGACTAGCCCAAGGTCACCCAGCTAGCAGGTGTGGGAGTGTACAGGCTAATCTGAATTCCCCAGAGAAGCCTCCACAGCTCAGGCGGCAGAGCGGAGAATCAAACCCGGTTCCTCCAGATTACATACATGGGGAGAATGTCGGCTGTGCTGGAACTCTGACTGGAGAGGAAGGCGGCTGGATGATTCAGCCAACTGCCAACTCAAACCCCCAAACAGGAGTCAATTTTCAGCACGAGTGAAAACCATCACGGGTGAACACTTCAAGCCCTGTTTGAACACGGAGAGACCCTTGCTGTTCATGATTAGAGTGAAGTGGTCCAGGGAGTTGACAGAAATGCTTATTTGGAGAAAATCATATGATTTTTCCCTGTTATATTATAACTGCACAAATTATTGGTTTGATGTCAATCATTCAGAGTCATGGCTCTTGATTGGCGGAGATGCACCGCTTGGAGAGTGTAGATTCTGCCAGCTTCTAATTACATCTTGCCCCCACTGTTGTAATAAGCATGACTTCAGAAGAACACCATAAATACTCAAAGGCCCACTCGTGGTGACAGCTGAGATAAAACAGCATTAATGGGGAATGTTTTAAAAATAAGTGATGCTGGGAGGGAAACTGACAGTTTCTCTGCTGGCAAAATAATGACTGTCATTTGCAGAGAAGTAACTGCTAAAGCACCAACATCGTTCTTTCCTCCTTTGGTGGGTTTTAGAAAATGGCAAAAAAAGGGGACATAGTCAGAACCCAACACCTGCTCCGGATTTGTCTGGATTTTCCAGTTTTTGAAACAAATATTGATTATTTTAAATGATTGGGATTCTTGGTGTATATTATTCAGAGTTTTCCCACACCTTATGCAGTAAAAACCCCAGGGGCCCATAGATGTCCTCTTGAACCGTGCTCCCCGCCCTGAAGTCATGATATTGGCAGTGGAAAAGAGTCTTCAAGGAAAGAGTCTTCAAGGAAAGAGACATTGGCCCTTTCCGCACAGCGGAAAGGGCGCCCCTGCACCGGCAGGAATTCTGCCAGTGGAGGGGTGGGGGCCGTTCGCACAGCAGTGTGTGAGCGGCCCCTGGTGAGGGGGAGCTGCCTCTTCCCCGTCCCTCTCCCACTCACCTCATCGCCTTCGTCGCCCTGCCGGACTCCTAAGACCCGCCCACGCTGCCCTCCGACCTCCAGGTGTCGGAGGACAGCGAGGAAGGGTCTCAGCAGTCCTGTAGAGCGACAAAGGCAACGAGGTGAGTAGGAGAGGGACACCACACCGCCGGGAATGTGCTGTTTTCCAAAAACCTCCCTCCAGGAGGAAGGTTTTTGGAGGCAGCTTGACGCCCCCCTGGGGGTGGTGGAGGGGAGCCAAGGTGGCCTTTGCTGCGTTTTGTATACCATGTACTGTATAAGCAGCTCCCTAAGGAATGGCGTTTTTGCCGTCCCCAGGACGCCATAAATGGCCCATGCAGAAAGGGCCATTCAGAGGTGGTTGGCCATTGCCTACCTCTTCGTAGCACCCCCAGACTTCCTTGGTAGTCTCCTGTGCTAGTAGCACTTCGGGAGAGATTGCCGCCATCAGGAGCAGAGCATCACCCCCTCTCCTGTCCCCTGTCCCTCCCTTGTAGAATAGTTTGTTGTTGCCATAAAGATTTGTTGTATTTTTGTCTGCACATATTTATGTATGAATGGCCTGTTTGTTTGTTTTTGATACTGTCAGCTGCTTAGCGTCCATTCAAAGAGGAGAAAAGCAAGATAAAATAGAGTTGCCAACCTCCAGGTGGTGGCTAGGTCAGCTCTGGGATCTCTAGGTCGCAGATATCAGTTAACCTGGAGAAAATGGCATCTCTGGAGAGTGGACTGCATGGCATTATGGCATGCTAAAGTTAATCTTCCCCCTTCCAACCCCATCCTCCTCGGGCCCCACCCCAAAAATCTCCAGGTATTTCCCAACCTGGAGCTGGCAACCCTAAATGTCCAAACAAACAAATGGGGCAAACCTGGTTAACTTTCAGTATCAGATAAAATCACACTAAGGGACACTGTTACGCTAAGTAGGCCGTCTCCACTTTAATTGGGGGAATTAGCTGGAGAGAGCAAGAGTGGGGGGGGGGGGACTGGAATGGATAGCCCCTGTATGCCAGAACGGGTGAAAACTCTCAAATGAGCAGGCAGTTGTACAATTAAAATTGGTGCTATTAAGAATAAAAATAGTAGATCACGAATTATGTTTCAAGCAATGAACACAAGAAGCAGAAAAGAGCTGACTTTAGAGGAAAAGAAGGAACTTGGATGAGGTTTCATGGATGGATGATTACCTGTACACTCCCACACACGCCAGCTGGGTGACCTTGGGCTAGTCACAGCTTCTCGGAGCTCTCTCAGCCCCACCTACCTCACAGGGTGTTTGTTGTGAGGGGGGAAGGGCAAGGAGATTGTCAGCCCCTTTGAGTCTCCTGCAGGAGGGAAAGGGGCCGCCTAAATCCAAACTCCTCCTCCTCCTCCTCCTCCTCCTCCTCCTCCTCTTCTTCTTCTTCTTCTTCTTCTTCTTCTTCTTCTTCTTCTTCTTCTTCTTCTTCTTCTTCTTCTTCTTCTTCTTCTTCTTCTTCTTCTTCTACCAGACCCAGGGAAAGCCACCTGAAAGGAAAATAACCATCATTTCCAGGAGCAAAATGAAGAGCCAATGGACCAATATTGACACCCCAGAATGGGTCCTGAGTTGGAATGAGGTAAGATGGCAGGAAATCCAGAGACAAAGAATTGATTGCCGTTCTGGGGTCCCCCCCCCACCACAAAAAAAATTGGAGTGGTTTGATAACCCACAAAAACGCCTGGATTATTTTCTTGAATACTGATTGATTGCAGGGATGGGTGAGATAAGGTAAGTAATGATCTGCTCAGAGCACTGATTGAATCACCTCAAGGTGTCACAGAGAAGATTAGTTGGCCCAATGGTACAGCCAGGCACATCTTGGGGCAAGGGGAAAAGTTCAGCTGGCAACTCCAAACCCAACCCCAACATGCATGATATTTAAAAACAACGCAGTTAATGTTATATATTGAGACATTATTTTACAGCATTGAGTGTGTGTTTGTTTGCATTCAGAGGTTTAGGGTGTGCCAGTAAAATGTCTTTAGAGCAGGAGAGAAAGGCATAAAAGTAGATAGCAGAAAAGAGATGCTTTATCAAATCAATACAAATGCACCCAGGGCACGAGTGTTCAGCCGCATTAATGATAAAGCGCACTGTAATCCTTATGTTCCAGGAGTTCTTCCCCTTGCAGCCAATACTGGGAGGTGGCAGGCAAGGGTGTGTGTGGGGGGGAGGGGCAATACTCAGTTCTTCTAAGATGACAATGTTAAAACGTTCATTTTGTAATTCCATTTTCCCCAAGTTTTACTAGTGAAATTCCCCAACTTAGTGAATTTCCCCAAGTTTTACTAATTTTTACTAATTAAAGTAAAAATTTGGGATGATAAAAACCTTTGCACAAAACCTTTCAAAATTCTTCTGACTGCTTTCTTGCTGAGCAACCTCCAAAAAGACTGGATATCCTAACGTTTGGCAGAAGCTAGAGATGTTGTCTGGATGCCTAACCCTCCTCTATTTGAAAAAAAAAGTTCATCACAGAACATTGGTCCCTGGGATCAGCTGAAAGAAACAGCGGTTGCTGCTGTTTGGGCTGGGCAAGGGCAGAATGCCAAATTCCCAATATTTATAGAAGGCCTGGATGATCCAGAAACTTTCCACCCACGTTTGGTCACAGAGTCAGACCTCAAAGTTCCGACTGTTCCTCTCGACCAGAGAGAGCCCAAACTTCTCAACCCTTGTCCGTGATAGAGAGTCACACCAAGCTGCCGTGCATTGAATTAGGCCTTTGGTCCATTCAGTTCAATGGCTGAACAGCTCCAGAGACCGTACTGGTCATCCTTATGGTCGATCTCCATCAATAGCTGGATCGAGGCAGAGTGGTGCTGCTGCTACTGTTATATCTTTCAGCAGCAGCCAACATGGTCAATGGCCTATTGTCCCACTGCCACTCTGGCAATGAAATTCAAGGGACTGTCTTACAATAACTGATCTTTCTTCTCCATGGTCAGAGACAGAGGATGGAGTTGGGAGAGAGTAAATTACTTATACTATATTTTTGTTGTGAGCTGCTGTTACTGGGTGCTGTTACCGTGTGCCGTCCTTGAGTCTTTCCCGCCTGTCAGCCCTGGCTGTCTGCCTAAGTTGGGGAATTTCA
This sequence comes from Sphaerodactylus townsendi, assembly GCF_021028975.2. Taxonomy (NCBI): domain Eukaryota; kingdom Metazoa; phylum Chordata; class Lepidosauria; order Squamata; family Sphaerodactylidae; genus Sphaerodactylus; species Sphaerodactylus townsendi. The sequence continues at coordinate 592,268 of NC_059435.1, read as the reverse complement.
GTTCCACGTTATCTCAGCTTGCCTGTGTGAAACTATGGCCCCTTCCGCACACGCAAAATAATGCGTTTTCAAACCACTTTCACAACTGTTTGCAAGTGGATTTTGCCATTCCGCACAGCTTCAAAGAGCACTGAAAGCAGTTTGAAAGTGCATTATTCTGCGTGTGCGGAATGAGCCTATGCCTATTTGTTTAATTTGTTTAATTTCTTGTGGCGGGAAGGAGGCTTGCTACTGTGTTAAAACTATTATCGCAGTTCTGAGTCTCTCAGAACTCGCATCGCCTATATTCGACTATGACTGCCAGTACAATAAAGAACTGAGAACAGTTACTTTTGCCTGGACTTTACTAGTTCGCTACATTATGCGAGTTCTCAATTTCTCAGTGTAACTTTTGACGTTTGAAGTACAAGGTTACTGGATGTCTCGCCATGGTCTCGCACCCACAGATTCTGATAAGCTAGGATGAGTTTTCCAGATGACGACCCGATTTGGAATCTTCATCAGAAGATTAGCATTCAACAGACAATATATAACATATCAGGGTGGACAAAAAGGTCCCTTAAATTTTTTGGATACAAACCAGTAATATCTCCTTCACAGTGTTTCTTCAAGCAGAAAGGCGAAGACACCAGAGAGAGGATTGTTCTAAGTTAGGAACAAATGCAAAATATCAGGATTGTTTGATATTTGTCCAATCTTAAATTTTACAGACTGAAGCCAGCAGTAGGACTTCGCCACATTCCCCTCTGTAGTGGCATAGTGCCAAGCGGATGGGGGGGGTGCAGGGGTATGGCGGGGGCATGGCAGGGGCATGGCAGAGATGTTCCGGGGCATGGCGGCGGGGAGGCAGTGGTATGGCTTGGACATGGCAGGGGTGCAAGGTGCATACATACCCCGGGCCCCATTCCCCCTTGCTCTGGCCCTGCCCATCTGATTCCAGCCTAATGAGCCCCTCCCCCAATTTGTGCTCCTGGAGGTTGAAGGATGCTCAGCAACAGCTACAATAAGCCACAGGGTTGCCATTTTATGAACAGAACTTACTGAAGAGGTAAAACTCCATAGTTTAAGAGCAGCAAAACTCTTCCTGCCTGTCCCATGAGGAGTTAAGCCAGAGGCGGAGCTGCAATGGGGACATTTGGGGCGGCTTGCCCCAGGCGCCGCCATTGCAGTCATGGGGCAGGGCAGGGCAGGACAGGGTGGGGTGGGGCATGTTGGGGCATTTTGAGGGTGGGGTGGGGTAAGGCGGTGAGGGGTGGGAGGGGGCATGCGGGCAGTTCATGTCCTAGGCGCAGTTTCCCCTCCCTTCACCACTGAGTTAAATTATTGGGGGGAACTGATTCTTGCAAGAGTGGTGCAGCGGTTAAGAGCAGGAGGATTCTGATCTGAAGAACGGGGTTTGATTCCCCACTCCTCCATATGAGAGGTGGAGTCTGATCAGGTGAACTGGATTTGTTTCCTGCTCTGCAGAGGAAAGTGACATCAAAGCACCTCTGATACTCATAGTGAAAATCAGTCAGGGTCTTCAAAAACTTTCCACTGCAAAAAGGAGCCATATTGTTTATATGAAAAAAAAAGGCCAGCGAGCAAACAGTGTGGGAGCAGGACCAAAGAAGTAACATCCCATAATTTCTGCTTTTTAAATTTGAATGTTAAATCTCTGTGGAAGCAGTGGAGAGGAGTAGCACCAGGAATAATGGGTTCAAGGTGAAGGAAAAGAGATTCCACCTAAACATCAGGAAAAACCTCCTGACCGTCAGGGCTATTCGACAGTGGAATTCACTGCCTTGGAGTGTGGTGGAGTCTCCTTCTTTGGAGGTTTTTAAAGAGGCTGGATGGCCATCTGACAGGAGTGCTTTGATTAGGAGTTCCTGCATTGCAGGGGGTTGGACTTGATGGCCCTTGGGGTCTCTTCCAACTCTGTGATTCTATGATTCCAATGGAAAGGATGAGGTAGTAGGTTGTGTGAAAGACCTCCTGCTGGATACCCTGGAGAGCAGCTGCCAGTCTGAGTAGAGAATACTGGCCTTGATGGACCAAGGGTCTGTTTCGGTAGGAGGCGGCTTCATATGTTCACAGGTGTTCATTGTTGGTGATGCAAAGCAGCTAATTAGCAGCATGCTATTAATCCCATTGCTTATATAGTGTGCAGTAAGGTCTTAGATTCTGGGGTGCCATTAAGGAGAGATCAAGGGTGCCATTAAGGAGAGGTTAATGGTGTGGCTCATTGTTTCTCAGACTTCAGACCATAAATTGTGATAGCTCTTCTATTTCTGGCCAAGGAACAGGTCTTCCATGCTAATAAACACCTTGTTAAGCTGTCCATGTCAATGTTACAAAACCACTTTGCATAAAAAAGGGGGGGGGGAGAATAGGATTACTGATGTGTGCATTGTTCTAGAAAATTATGAAGTTATTAAGCAGGGACCACAAGAAGAAGAACAGTTGGATTTATATCTCCCCCTTTCTCTCCTATAGGAGACTCAAAGGGGCTTACAAACTTCTTTCCCTTCCCCCCCTCACAACAAACACCCTGTGAGGTAGGTGGGGCTGAGAGAGCTCAGAAGAACTGTGACTAGCCCAAGGTCACCCAGCTGGCATGTGTGGGAGTGTACAGACTAATTTGGAATGTCTGTTTTCCTCAGTGGAACCCTCACAAGATTCACTAAGATTCTTGGCTGCTCCTCTGTGCCCTATTTCAAAGAGAAATGGTGCCTCTGCTCAGATTTGGGACTCCAAAATGATGAGAGAGTGATGGGTGGCTGATTGCTCACTGTGCATGGTGCATGGAGCATTGATTTTACATATTCTGCATGCAGTAGAGATACAGCAAGCATTCCTCTAGAGAAGATAAGAGGGGGAAAGGGACAAAATCAATATAGAGCCTATAGCAATATATAGTTAGAGCACAACATTGGGAATTTTTTAACAACAATGCTATTGTATGAGACTGAGTTTCAGATCCTGCATACAAAAGAAATTACCAAGTGGAAGTTGGACTGTCAAGGAATACTTGGTTGTTGCCGATGATTCTTGAGTGCAATTTAGGGAGCATTTTCAGACAATTCATAGACAGACAGGACAACCGTGTGCAAATGAATGTCTGTGTGCCTGCTCAGGTGGTAAATCTGTGTCTGGGGTATGCCACTTCAGGCTGCAGATGTGATCTCATCCATACAAAACTCTCTCTTCACACAGAAAGCTAGTTTCTCAGGGGATGGTGTCCTGTCCTACCCTCCCTGGCATTCTAGCTTTCTTTATGTGGGGAGTTTTGTTTGGAGAAGTGCTTGGTCATTACCGTGCTCATTTTACCATCAGGGGGTCCCTTACCATCAATGGGATCTGCCGCTCTTTCATCTTGGGGAGGGTTTAAATTCGGTATTTGCTGGACGCTGTTCTGTTGTTTTAATGTTCTACTGTATTAATTGTAGTTTTAATGGATTTTAGCTTGTAGCAAATGGAGCTGTGCATTTATCATCTGTGGGTTATTTATTTACTTGTATAGCCATTTGCTTACCTGTTGGGGGTTGGGGTTGGGTTCGGTTGTTTGTGGGGAAGTTTCTGTTGTGCACCGCCCTGAGCCCTGTCGGGATAGGGCGGTATAAAATCTGATAAATAAATAAATATGATTGGGGTTGCTGTCTCGGTGAGACCCAGGCTGCAGAAAATCTGCCCAGCCCTCTCATGTGACTCTCTCTGCAGAGGGAAGTATGTTGCAAACTGACTTTCAGGTAAGCTGTTTCATCTTCATCTTCTCGCCAAGGAGCTGCTTGTACCAATCCACCAAAGGCTGCTTGTGTAAGGAATTCCATAGAAGCAGAAATAAAAGGCTCTTTGGTGAAAAAAAGACCGTTTATTCAGACATCTTAGAAAGCTCAAGTACACGCAGTGGCAGGAATGACACTTCCCGCCAGAAGCACAGGTTATAACTCTATTCATCCCATCCCCCTCCCGGCTTCCCATGGGAACGGAGACCTCATCTCCCGCGCAGAGATAAAGTCTCTGCCGATGAAGCTGGCCCATCGCCCGGGCTGTGGAATGTACTCAAGGTTAGGCGGCTGCTCTTACCATCAACACCATTGAAACCTTTACAGCTTGTACCAATCCACCAAAGTCAGCGTTTTCTGCTCAGACTAGCCAAGGTTGTCCTGGGATTCAGGTAGAGGTCTTTTCACATCACCTGCTACTTGATCCTCTTACGTAGAGATGCCAGAAGGCTGATCTTGGGACCTTCAATCTGCATGCCAAACAGCCACTGTGCCATCAAGGTGCAGTCCCACCCCTCAAACCAGGGGGACCTCAAGAAATGAGTTCTGAATGCCTGATCTCATCAGCCATCTGAACCTCTGGAGGGCTCATGACTTCATGGAAAGAATGAAGATTTCTGGGTCTTTTCCTTGGTAAGCAGAAACTGTCTGGATGGAAGTTCTTTTCTGGCTGTCTCCATACAAATGGGGCTTCACAGCAATCAGGCAGCCAAACTCTGCTAAGAGATCAGGAGAATTTTGTTGGTGGGTTTTTAATGTTCAGCCTCACAGCTGGTGTGGGTGAATTTCCAGCCATAATACATAATAATATTCCCAGTGGAAATATTTATCCGCAGTGAAACAGACAGAAATCTATTATAACTGGGAGTGCAGAGTCAATGTTTACAGTGGGAGGTCAAATAACAGGATTCTGTTGGGTAAATGTCAGGACCATATAAGCAGAAAGGAGCTTCAGAATTTGCATTGCTATCAAAGCAATAAATGTGGGAGCCTTTGGCAGTTGCATTCTTCCCCAATAAATATAAATAAATACCATCACCACCACCCCCTGTTAACACTGCGGTAGTTCAGCTGGATCAATTTCTGCACCTCCTTCACAGAAGAAGATGAAGCGAGTGCGGTTCTCTTAATTATTCCGAATGTTCGAGAGCAGATGGGTTTATGCCAGAGTATCCTAAATCCTCTGTTATTTCTGGCAGCTTGAGAGGAGGTACGATAGGGCATGTGCATAAGAAATGGAGGTGGGGGTTCCATTTTCAAAAGAGTGCCTGATAGGGGGTGGGGGAGTTATTGGAATCCCTTTTTGAATGGAATAGACAAATCTCTCACCCCTCACCCCACAAACATATTTCCCAATAATCCCTACTTTTAGCATATCAAGGGTGAGCAACCTCAAGGTGGTGACTGGATAGCTCCTGCTTTTAGAACTTTCCAGGCAACCAGAGATAGAATCATAGAGTTGGAAGGGCCATCTAGCCCAACCTGCTGTTCATTGCAGAATCAGCCTAGAGCATCCCTGACATCTGTTTTTCCCCAGCTGCTGCTTAAAGGCTGCCAGTGAGGCAGAGCGCACCTCCTCCTCAGGCAGCTGATTCCTCTGTTGCACAACTCTGTGTCAAGATTTTTTTTCTAATGCCTATTAAAGGTATCTGAAATCTGAACTCTGTGTAAAATTATTTTCCTAATATCCAGTTGGAACCTTTCTGCCCATAATTTAAAGCCATCATTTTGATGGGTTTAAATTATAACAGACTCCTCTCTGCGATACACCTCTGAAAATGCAAGCCACAGGTGCAGGTGAAACTTTAGGAACAAGATTTACCAGACCACGGCCACACAGCCTGGGAAACCCACAACAACCATCATTGTGAGTCCCACCCTCAAGGGGAATATAGCCCAAGAAGAAGAAGAAGATTGTGAGTCCCACCCTTTGCTGCCAACAGGAACAGCTCCCGGCCCTCCTCTAAGTGACAGCCCTTCAAATACCTCAGGTCAGCAACCATGTTTTCCCTCAATCTCCTCTTCTCCAGACTAAACATTCCCAAGTCTCTCAGCCTTTCTTTGTAGGGCTTGGTCTCCAGATCAGTTCACCTGGAGAATGTGGCCAGCTTGGAAGGTGACGTCTGTGGCATTATACCCCAGGGAAGCCCCTCTTCAAACCCAAGCCTCCTCAGGCTGCACCCCAAAATGGATCCGACAACCCTAGGAAAGTCACAGATAAGAAGACTTCAACCTCTGTCTCCAAGCAGCGTGGAATCCAAGAGGCTGCAAGAATAAGACAGGAAGTCATGTGACACGAAGAGGTGAATCTAGAGTTACAATCTCAAAACTGTCAAGATCAGGGTTGTGAGCAGTAGGCACAGAGAACTCAACCACTAATGGGACCTACTTTCACGATCCTGCTGCTACTCTGGGAGGCAGCCAGTGTGGTATAGTGGGTAGAACACTGGACTAGAACCTGGAAAGCCCTGGTTCAAAACCCTGTTTTGCCATGGAAGCTCACTAGTTGACTTTGGGTCAGTTATACAGTTTTAGCCTAACCTACCTCAAAGGGTTGTTGTGGGGATAAAACACAGGAGAGGGGAACAATGTGTGAAGTTCTGGGGAGAAAGGCAGGGTACAAGTGAAATTAATAAAAGAGCTAAACTGGGATGCATGCCTGCTCTAGCTCTGCACGTGTGCTGGCAGCCTGTCCTTCCAGAGAACTGCAGGAGAATTATGATGATGGCTCTTTAAAGGTCAGTGTCTCATTTCTGCAACCCAGTCCATTGCCTGAAGACCACTGCGATGGACTCACTCAAAGATATATTTTTATGGGGATTACATTATTTGGTTGATTTATCAACATTAATTATAGACCTACATCTGATCTCTTAAGGGCCCTTTCTGCACAGCACAAATAAGATGTCCTGGGAAACGTCTTTTTAAAAAAGACATGCAGACTTGATATGGAAATCAGCTGGGGCTCTGAAATTGTGTCTGCATATCTTTGAAGACAGCTCATTGATAATTTAAAAGAGGGGGGGGACTATATATTACTGGAATTGGCAAGACAAGCTGAGTACTTTTGGGCTGGAAAGGTGCCTAGCAGTGGAGCCTGCAGAGCAAATGCCCTGGGAAACCTCCTGCAAATGGCATGGAGCAGAGACATAGCTAGGAAAAATGGAGCCCGGGGTAAAATCTGGGTTTTCTGCCTTGCCCCCCATGAAGGCCCGTGGGGTGTCTAGGGGTGGGCATGGCCGCACCACCCGGGCAAGCCAGCACCGAGCCAGGGAAACTTACCTGGCCCCTCCCCAGCAGCCCAAAGCAGGCCTTGAAGCCTCTGCCGGCAACAGGACTTACAGCAACGGCACCTCTGGCTGTGGGACCATCAGAGCCACTCCCCTTGGCCTGGGTGGCCGGGTTTAAGGGTCTGGTACTCCAGTCAATGACAAGACTCAGGAAAGGTTCAAGAGCTTTAATCAGAACTGTGTCAGCCCAACAGCCAGGTAGCTGAATCTGAGATTCAAACTCCCTGGCCACAGTATATACCTTAAGGCAGTGATAGCAAACCTATGGCACGGGTGCCAGAGGTGGCACTCGGAGCCCTCTCTGTGGGCACGCGCACACAGAGTTCGTCATGTGGGGGGCGGAAAATCACCCACACACACACACACACATCTAGGCTGGCCTGGGCCACTGAGGATGATGGGCCTGGTGCCTGTGCTCCAGGTGGCTGCTGCCCGAGGGAGGGGGGCGCAGAGGAGGCAGAGATGCTAGAGGGGCATTGAGCGGTCTGCGCAGAACTTGCTGGAGGCTAGAGCAGGCTGGCCTCTGCTCGAGCGGGTGGGGCAGAGGAAGAGGGAGTCAACCGGTCTTTTCTAAACTAAAACCTCAGCATTCAGGTTAAATTGCTGGGTTGGCACTTTGAGATAAATAAGTGGGTTTTGGGTTGCAATTTGGGAACTCGGTCTCAAAAAGGTTCACCATCACTGCCTTAAGGTTACAGTTTGGTTCAATCCATAAAGCCCCCACCTTTGCATTCCCCCCCATATCAGCATGAGAAAGACAGAGAAAGACAGTACTACAAATTCATTGTTTTGGGAAAGGCGAGTCACTCCCTGTGAAAGAAAGATAAGAAGTACTCGGTAAGCTCTATTGAACTATTTACATGCAAACAAAGGAAAGAGGGAGATGGGAGATGGTATGCCCAGATGTTGCTGGTCTGGAGACGTGCGCTCTGGCAGGCCCATCATGGCATGGCTGACACTGGGGAATGGGTGGGGATGGCTGGTCCTGCGCACAGCCAAAGTGCAGCCAGAGCTCGAGTGGCCAGCAGCAGCCGGGGGGAAGAAGAGCCCTGCGGTCCCTCATCCCTGAGGGTGGGGCTGGGAGTAATACCGGGCTCCCCGGGTGGGGGAGAGCCCAGACACTGACAAGGCAGGTGCAACCCAGGCGTGTGTGTGTGCGGGGGGGGGGGGAATGTTCAAATCATCCCAAAAAATCAGTAGAATTGAACAGCCCAGGAGGACACCTTTCTGCGGAACAGAGAAGAGTTTGGATTCATACTCCACCTGTCCCTCCTTGCAAGGAGTCTCAAAAGATCCTTTGAAGATGCCAGCCGCAGATGCAGGTGAAACGTCAGGAGAGAATGCTGCTAGAACACGGCCAGACAGCCCGGAAACCACACAGCACCCCAGTGATTCCGGCTGTGAAAGCCTTCGACAATACAGTCTCAAAAGTGTTTACAAATGCCCTCCCCTCTCCTTCCCACAACAGACACTTTATGTACCAGGTGGGGTTAAGAGAGTTCTGAGAGAACTGTGGCTGGCCCAAGGTCACCCACCAGGCTTCACCTAGAGGAGTGGAGAATTGAGTTCAGATTGGATTCCACTCACATGGAGGAGTGGGGCATCAACCGGGGGGGGGGGGGTCACACATTAAAGGCCGGGGTAAAGAGGAAGGTTTTCATCAGGTGCTGAAATCCTTAAAGCACCGGCGCCTGGCAAATTTCTGCTGGGAGGCTGTTCCTCAGCTTGGTGCCTGCCACAGAAAAGCCCTCCTGCATGCCCCCTCCCACCCTACCTCAGCAGGATCACTAGGAGGGCCTCCCCCCTTGGCCTCAGTGCATGGGCTGGCTCATATGGGTGAAGGCTCTTCTTTAGGTAGGTGGGACCCAAGCCACTGAGGGCTTTAAATATGATTGTCAATACTTGAATTGAGCCCGATAGCAAATAGGGAGCCAGTGCAGTTCTTTCAAGGCTGGCGTTATACGCAACTGGCCAGGTTGGCCCATCAACAGCCTAGCTGCTAAATTTTGCACCAGCTCTCAGACCATCTTCAAGGGAAGCCCCAGGAAAGCACATTGCAGTCATCCAAATGGGAGGTTACCAGGGCATTCAGTACTTTGGCCAGGTCCCTTCACCAGCAATGCTGGTGAACGAGCCAGAGCTGCTGATAGGCACTCCTGGCCACTGCTGCCACCTGTCATTCCAGGGACAGGGAAGAATCCAAGAGCACCCCCAGATTTCGCCCTTGGTCCTTCAGGTGCAACACCACTCCATCTAGCACGAGATGCCCTGATCTGGGGAAATGGAGAATCTACAAGAGGGTTGAAACTGAGAAACTAAGTATTACTTGGATTTTATCAGATTTTTTTTGAATGTTGTGTACATGTTTTAGATCATTATGTGTTTTTAAATGTTGTCAATTGCAAGGGCCTAAGGGTACGTGCAATAAAATTCATTGATTGATTGACTTTATTGATTATTATGCTGCTCCTTCCCAAACTCTCCTTATCTGAATTTCTCCCCAGATTTTGGCATTTCTCGAGTGGGGCTGCGGCCTGGGGTGGGGGGATACGCAAAATGGGGTGGAAGGGATGGTGGAAAGTGTGGTCAAGTCACAGCCAGCTTACGGTGACCCCGTAGGGTTTACAAGGTAAGAGATGAACTGAGGTGGTTTGCCATTGCCTGCCTCTGTGTAGTGACCGTGAACTTCCTTTTTGATCTCCCATCTAAATACTAACCAGGGGTGATGCTCCTTCACTTCTGAGAGCTGCCAGGTCAGAACAAATGGGATATATGTACGGAATAAAATATTATATGGTATTTTATAGATGTGAACATAAACACTGCAAAAAAAAGTGATTGTATGCACAGTTGTGTCAAGATTCTTTCTGTTCGGTATCAGGATAGTCCTACCGCCGGCTTGTAGAAGAAGAGTTGAATTTACATTTCTCTCCTGTAGGAGACTCAACGGGGCTTACAAACTCCTTGCCCTTCCCTGCTCACAACAAACACCCTGTGAGGTAGGTGGGGCTGAGAGTGCTCAGAGGAACTGTGACTAGCCCAAGGTCACCCAGCTGGAGTGTGTGGGAGTGCACAGGCTAATCTGAATTCCCCAGATAAGCCTCTACAGCTCAAGTGGCAGAGCGGGGAATCAAACCCGGTTCCTCCAGATCAGAGTGCACCTGCTCTTAACCACTACGCCACTGCTGCTCCTTGTCCTTGTCCTTGTCCTTGCCACTGTGGTAAGGCTCGCACTCTTTGCTGTGTAAATACAAAAAACCCAGGTTCATACAAAACAAATCGGAGTATTTCCTCCCAGTCTTAACGTGATTCCCTCATGGAAATGGGTGCACATGCAAAGGGAGAAACCAGGATAAAATAGACCCGGATTTTAAAATACCAAATGTAACCCAGTATAATTATGCTGTGTGTAATTGACCATGGATGAAGCTGGTAAAGAGTGGATTAGTCCCATGTGCACAGAGAGACATCAGTTCTATGCCAAGATTCTCAGATCCTGCTGCCAGTTCTGGAAACCCCGTGGGAATGGAATGGATGGTTCCTTTCATAGCCTTCCACCCTCTCTGATTCTCTCATCTAAGCAAAGGGTTGTGTGATTATTAACTTTTGCTTTGCCAAAGAAGAGTGAACAAGCTACGCCAGAGCTCTGTGAAAATGGCCAAGGGACCCATTTCGTGTATGAAGTCTCTGTATGCACAAATGGGACCCTGAGGCATAAAGCCTGGGGTGCATATGACCAGCAGTTACAAACCTAATTCTCTTTGTCTCATGCTAATCTATACACTCTGATTGTGTGTGTGTGTGTGACCAAATTAGGAATGCTATAAAAGAACCATGAGGAGAACTGTAAGGTCGCTGCTTAGCCTTGGAAGGTTTTCGTCTGACAAGGTTTGCGGGACGCCCAGATTGGGGAGTGTTTCCAGTATCTGCAGTTGCTAGTATCTGTATCTTCTGTTTCTCTTGCCTGTCTGTGTGAAACTGTTTCAATGTGGTTTTCAGATGGGAACTACAGGTGTTTATCTAACTTTGGCAGGAACTGGTGGGGAGCCCATAAAAGAGGCTGTTCGAACGTTGGGAGGGCAGTTCCCGCATTGCTTGTGATCGACTTAGAATGCCAGCTCAATAAAGAACTTGAAAAGTTACTTTTGGCCTGGACTTTACTGGTTCCTTACAAGAACCAGGTTTTAGAAAAATGAAGGTAGGGGTGACAGGTCACCTCCCTGAAGATCATCTCCTCTCAATAGATTTTTATGCTTTTTTTCTAGCCTAAAATATTACGAGGCAGAAAAGTTTAGTGCTAACAATGGAAACAACAGGGGGTTCATTATATCCTTGCTTGAGTTGTTTCAATGGCTAATTACTCCCATTGTAAAAAGTTGCACTTCAAACCTTGACTCCTCTTTCGTTGCTAACTCCCAAGGCTGCATTTTTATACATTAGTATCAGGCATTAGGAGGAGAAAAGGCTGTGCTTGAAGTGTGGTTACTGAACTGTAATAGCTACTTTCTGGGTCATAAAGTGAAGCAGATGAAGCCAATGAGCCATTCATTATGACTCTGTGCATGAAACACAGCCGAGAAGGTTTCTCACAGTTTCTGTCTTTCTGCTGAACTGGAAAAACGAATGCGTCGTCGGATTTTCAGAGTGTTTGATTTCTGAGGTGGAAACAGACCATTCAAAACAGTTGATATGTTTAATGATTTCCCTACTTCTATCCCCAGAAAAAATTACGGTTGATTTTCTTGCCTGAACAATTCACACAGTGTGAATCCATGTCCTGATTAAGGAACACAGGATTTTATTTAAGAAACTCCTGTACCGGATGGAGAAATAGAGAGAGAGAGCGATGGCATGCCAAAGACAAGGCTAGAGGGAACAGCAGAGTTTTATACAGCTAAGAAGAAGGTAGAGCCAGCCTGGGAACAGCATTCTGGGAAATACAAGAGGAAATGCCACTTCAGCAGAGCTTGGGTTTCGACATGCTGCCTCTGTAAGAGCTTCTTCTATTTTTGTAGTTTTGTGGTTAATTTAAGACAATGACAAAAATTGCCATCTTTTCAGAGGCTGTATCTACACCATCAATGCAAACCTAAATAGAATTTCCTCCTCCTAACTCCACTCCAGTGCATATTCCAACAATATCGAGGTCAGACACTCAGGAAAATGCCATGATGCCCACATCTTCAGGGACTCCCACTTTAGCCACGCCATGGACATTCCAGGGAATCCAACACTGACCATGGATTGGGCCATTATTCCACCAGTGGTTCTTGCTGATGGTGTGTTTCCCATGAGGAGTTCCCTTGTGAAGCCATATGCCCCGCCGAGGGAAAGGCACTTCAACCACAGACTGTCTTGGGCCAGAAATATGGTGGAGTGGGCATTTGGAAGACTGAAGGCCAGGTGATGTTGCCTTCTGACAAGGCTCCAGGTGATGCCCAAGAATGTCCCCCAAGTCGTGGCCGCATGTGTTGTGCTGCAAGCACATCGAGGACCATGATGCCCCCAAGAGCGAGGCTAGGGCCGAACCACTGCTTTCACAGATGGAAGAGCAGCAAGAGGGTGTGGTGAGGACACATGAAGGGCAACAGCACAACCCCCGAGATGAGACCAATCTGAGGGAGGGCAGGGGGCTCCATTCAGGTTCCTGCAGAGGAGTGCAGACAGATGACACCTGTTCCAATTCTGCACACTGATGGTATTTGAGGGTGGGGTGATGGTGGAATAATAACATGTTCACTTGCCTTACTGCTGCCCCTGGACAGTTTGTACAGTTTCCAGAGTTTGCTGTACTTGTTAAGATTTTTCCTCGCCTGCGGTTTCTGATTTGTGACTGGCAATAAAGTTTTCTTTGATTCACACTCTTGACTGTTAATTGTCTGCACGAGTGGAATATTGCTCATAGACTGCGTGGGATGTTGGGGAACCACCCACAATCCAAATAACCATGTTTATTAGTCCTCCATGACCATTGTGGACCTGTGAACTTTCATTCTGGGGGCAAATGGAGTGGGAAGGGAAAATGGGGGAGAGGTTCAGGTTGAGGTGATCCAGACAGCCACAGTCAAGGGAGCCATAGTTTTTTTTTTGGGGGGGGGGAGTTCTCAAAGAATCCCTGCATGGAAAAGGCTGGGGGAGGGTCTAAAGGTTGTGAGAGGGGTGTTGAGGAAGCGCCTGAAACCAGATATGTGTGGCTCAAAGCACAACTCCCCTCATCTCCTGCAAACACCTGGCCCAATATCACCTGAGACATGACATGCACCTGTGGACCAATGCCACCCTTCCATCCCTAGAATGCCATTTCCTGCTAGGGCTGGCAATGGCTTGGAGCAGCAACATCCCAGCCACGCCCACTGTCTCGGGGGGGGGGCAGCCCAACACGGCTGGGGGAGCATTGCCCATTGTAAAAGTTTTTCTGCCTTTTACACCAGAGAGTGGGGGGGGGGCACTTGTGGGCTTTGGCCTCCCCTGGGGCACATTTGAACACTGACACTTGGGCTGGCATCCCAAAATGCGGTTCCCTCAGAACCAGGTGATTGTGACTGAACCACCACCCCTTCTGAGAGAAGTAGGCATATTCTTGGCACTTCTTCCTGTTTATTGATAATTTAGTCCTGGAAGAAAAAAGCAGGGATGCTGCCTGTTGAATTTTTAATTTTGCATCCCAACAAGAAAGCTGAGTATCCGAGTGAATTCTGAGCTCTCTTGACGTGCAGGGGGCCACCGAAATGGCCAGGTCCCTGAATTCCGGGCCCCAGGCTTGATGTCTTGTTTTTCACTTCTCTTAGAGTTCTTCCAAAGATGTGAAGTTTTTGACTAACCAAACATTAAATGCAGTCTTCAATTTGATGATACATTTGTAGATTTGGAAACTGTTTATGGTTAGCAGAGAAACAGTCCCCCGGCCAGCAGCTCCAGCTGAAAGGTTCAGTAATCAGTGGTGTGACTTGAGACCTTGGACTCGACAATACCAACTTTGCTGGGGCAATGATGTTACTCAGTAGAAGACAGCTTCATGCACCAGGGTTGCCAGTCTCCAGGTGGTGGCTAGAGATCTCTTGCTATTACAACTGAACTCCAGGTGACAAAGACCTGTTTACCTGTAGAAAATGGCTACTTTGGAAGGTGGACTCTATAGCACCATGGCATAATGGGAATTGAAGCCCCTCCCCTTACCAAATCAATCCTTCCCCAGGCTTCCCCCTTCCCCATATCTCCAAGTATTTCCCAACCAAAACTGCCAAGTAGGCAGTGCCAACCCTTCAATGCGCACTGGCACCCAGTAGCATTGCATTCATTTGGCCAGTGGTGCTCCTGGAGAGATTTTACAGAAACTAAAAATTTTCAGGCCAGCCAAGCCTAAGAAACATGGGCGGTATATATAGTGATACAAGGCAATGAGCTAATTGGTATATGCAATTAGTTTGAGTATAAATTCAATAGATAATTCATAAACCGTTCATAAAGATTATTCACAAAGATATATTGTGCTTATATGATAAGTAATATTCAACTGGATATAAAGGTAATAACAAAACATATAATGAGGGCACATAGGCAACTTAAGAAACGTAATGGGACTGTACTTAGTAATAAATTCTCAAAGGCATTGTATAGGATGTCATAAGCATTGTCCATAAGGCACGAAACCTGCAACACTCCTATTGCGTTCCAATCAATTGAAAGAGTCAGTATCACCAATATTCAATGAGTAAAGAATATTAAAACGAATTGTGGTAGTAGACAGCAGCTACAGCGAGTGGATGAAAACACCACGGCGACAGCAGCCACATTCGCAGAACGCATTGCGTGGCACGCTAGATTTTACAGATTCCAGGCTTGGTTTCATCAGCTAACAGCAGAAGGAGGGGGCAGAGCTCTTTCCAGGCAAAGTTTTGCCTTTCATGGAGAACACGTTGGGCCAAGCCGAGGGCTGCCAGCTCCCGGTTAGGGAATTCCTGGAGATTTTAGTGGTGGAATCTGAGGAAGGCACCGTTTGCAGAGAGAAGAGGCCTTAGTTTAAAGTGACCAGAATTCCAAACCAGAAAAGCGGGGTGGGCGTGTGCGCGCGCACGCGCGCGCGCACAAGCCACGCTCCCCGGGCTGGAGACAGGGAAGCACCCCAGAAGGCACTGCGGCTGCCGCTGTCTTCTGCCCGGGGAGCCCCTGTCTTCTGCCCGGGGAGCGCCGCCACAAAAGGCAGTGCGCTCCTGCGGCCACGGCCGCAGGAGCATGCTACCTTTTGCGGCGGCGCCTTTTGCACGGCGCTCCCCGGGCAGGAGACAGGGAAGCGCCGCGCAAAAGGCAGTGTGCTCCTGCGGCCGCATGTGCGAGGCCGCAGGAGCACATTCCCTAACCTTGCTAAAGCCTGGCGGGACGCGGGACATTGCTAAAGCCCGGCGGGACGCAGGACACGTCACGCAAAAGCGTGAGTGTCCCGCGAAAAGCGGGACGGATGGTCACCCTACCTTAGTTAGGTGTAATGACATAGAGTCCAGCCTCCAAAGCAGCCATTTTCTACAAGGGGACAAATCTGGTGTCATTTCTGTCCTGGTGTAATTTTGGGAGCTCTCCAGGTCTCACCTGAAGACTGGCAGTATGCCTGGCAGAAGCCTCTGGGTGCGTTGATACCACGTAATGTGCAGAATTCAATTAAGACTGCATGTTTGCCACTGTTCAACAACAGAATTTTTAAGTAACACACACACACACACACCGGAACTTAACTATTTTTCAAGGTTTTCTGAACAAAAAGCATGATTTTTTAAATTTGTGTTCTGCAGACCACCACCGTCCCACAAACACAGAATTCTCAAGGATTTTTTTTGAGGGTTTTTTTTCAAATTCTAGCAAAAATAACAGGGATTTTTGTTTGTTTATTTGGATTTTTAAAATTTTTGTTATGTTTTCAAGTTTTCTAGCCATAACTATGAATTTTGCTTTCTTTATTTTGATTCTGGTACAAAACTGTAGAATTTCATCTCCCAATAATCCACCCAACTTAGATTCCACCCAGGAATCTTCAGTAATTCCCTAACCTGGAGTTAGCAACTGTATCCATGGGGCACTAATTTCTAATAGGACCACATAGCAATGGAAAGGGTTTTAAACCTTTCCTCCAAACCATCCTCCTTACCTGAAATGACCTGAGGGAGCAACTTGTCCTGTTGGGGAAATGTGCCAGAAATGATACGGATACCTGTATCTTTAACCCAGTGAGTAGCAGGTCTCAAGGTGAACATTTGTGGTGTATTAATTTGCATCTTGAAAGATAATTGCACAACTCACCATTAACTGCTTAGGAAATGAGGCCCAAGACATTCTCCTGGCTACAGAGAACTCATCTCAAAGAGACAATCCATTTTGAAAACTGACCCCCCCCCCTGCCCCGCCCCATTTCTGGCAGAAAATGTTTTTGCAAACAGATGTTGGGAAGTATTGCAGGCATGGGCATGCCCGGATTATCTTCCAATTGTTCGCTTGTCCTATCAATGGACACTCACATTGGGACATAGGGAAGGGGCACTTGAGATCTGTACATCACTCCCTTGTACAAATGTCTTTTACGTATGTAATGAATGTGGCACAAGCTGGAGGCTCTGATTGTGGACGGAGGTGAAACTGCATGAAAGCAGCAGGAGAACGCACCTGCACAGTCAGACCATTTTTCAAATATTTGACTGTGTTGGGTTGTAAATGATTAACAATTTATTAAACATCTGTACTAATTAAAATAATTGTATTCTGGGCAGTATAACCTAGGGGGAAGGGCCATAAGGAGCAGACTGACCCCTACACCAGAGGATCTGGGAGATATGACAAGGAAAAGGCCATTTATGTTGGTGCAGAGAACTAACTTGGCTGAGTGGCTTCCATACTCTGGCATAGCTGCCCCCCTTCCATAGACTAGAGACACTGTGCCAGCATAAAAAGGTGTGGTGAAAGGGGCAGGGACAGCATCGGTCAACTCCCTGTGCCCTCTTGGCCTGCAAATGCCCCTTTCTTTTAGGCTCAAGGTTAGTCAAAATATGTGGTGCCTATAGACTGCCATTACAAACATTTGCTGATTCCCCCCACCTCCGATGCAGTCTTGCCCCCATGAGTCTAACCAGCTTAGGATGCTGACTAAGTTCCTGACCAATGCAGAGCTGCCAAGTGCTGCACAAGCCTCTACATAACAACCAAGATAGTTTGTCCCACTTGAAAAATGCTTGGGAGGACATACCACTTCCAACAGTTCTTTGAGGCTTCTAATGGGTACATCTGAAATTAAAGTTACACATATACATATATACTGAAATCAGAATTGCACATGTACATCTATCTTTCTTGCACCAGTACATTTCTCAATTAATCTTTTATTTTTATTACTCACTGGCTCTCTATTGTGAGTTGCCCCAATCACACTTCCAACAATTCTTTGAGGCTTCTAATGGGTATATCTGAAATTAATTGTTGGAAGTGTGATTGAACATACTAACATACTGAGGAAGACGCCCGGAAAATGTTCTCTACGCGCCAAACGTTTTTATGTAGAACCTACAGAATTGGAATATGGACAATGTGAGACTGAAGCTTTGTCTCTGAAAAAAGAATTGGCAGGAATTGAATGGACTAAGTGGTTATTTATGTTTAGTTATAAATGTTGGAAGACTTATACTGTATCTTGAAGAACTCTGTCAGTAAAATGGAGGAAATGTAAATACAAATAGAAGTGTTAAGTTGATTAATTATATGTAAGATCAATATATAAGACTGAATACAGCCAGAGTGCAACGTGTGTATTTCTTAGTATTTAGGCTAGCGTTGACATTGCACTCTTAGAGATAGTGGTGATTGTTAAAGTGACTGGGCAAGCCACGGAGCTGCTTTGCTGCAATGGGCCAATGACCTGTGGGGCCCAGAGGCATCTCTAGGGAAAATGGAACCGGGGAGGGGTGTGTGGAAAACTCAGATTTTGCCCCAGACACCATTTTTCTAGATATGCCTCTTCTGATCAGAAGTGTTCTGACTTAGCCACAGGAAATGTGCCTTTACTGTGTGCAGACACAGTTTGTATTGCAAAGAGTATCAACAATAAACAGTAAGCTAAATTCTTCCTTTTCCCAAATACTGTTTTTTAATCTGCTTCATGTTTTATTACCCAATTGACTCTCTTTGGTTAATAAAGATTTCCAATAACTTGGAGAAAAGACAGCGCTTTTTCTTCCCCCCAGCCTTGTGTTTAGATGGCTACAGAAGTACTTCATGTTTAAAGTTTTATTCATTCACCTTGGGCCAATCTGACACTGACAAATGGCCCACATACCAGGAAGTGCCCTGCAAGGGAGAGGTTAGGCTATCACACTTTGTAGACACAGTGTCCTACAGAGGTGACGGTAATGATGGTAATACATCATGAGGCAACGCTGCTGTAGAAAATGCAGCATTCCAAATTCCATGAGCAAAGATTATTTATTTCTGCTGTTTTGATAGGAGCTGCAGGAAACATTTTTTTCCTAATGCCCCTAATGTGTCTCTGAAGACATTGCTTCTAGTCATATTTCTTACCCTAGCTAAAAATAAGCTCTGGTGTTCGTGTGGCAAGATGAATAGATTTTGTGAATAGTTCAATAAACTACTTTGAAACACTTATTTTCCTCCTGAATGGACTGTAGCAAACACTGAAATACTATTGGTGGCTAGATGGCAGTGTTCTCACATGCCAATTCTGGGTTGGGCAATTCCCAGAGGTGTGGGGGGGGGAATGGTGCCTGGGGCAAAATAATGCCTGGGCCCTGTCCCCCTGTGGGCCCCCGCCCCCGCCACCATGCCTCCTGCTCTGCCGCGCCTGGTGGGGCAGGGGGTGGGGGGAAGGGGAGGGGTGTTGGGGCAATTTTCCACCCCTATGTGACTCACTGGAGGGCTCCCGGGGTGTTTGTCCCTGGATGTCCCCATTATAGCTACGCCACTGGCAATTCCTGATGATTTTTTTTGGGCGGGGGTAGAGTCTGTGGAAAGCAGGGAGGGGGAGGAACCTCAGTGGAGCATGCTATCATGGAGTCCACCCTCCAAAGCAGCCCCTTTCCCCAGGGGAATTGATCTTCATAGTCTAGAGATCAACTGGAATTCTAGCCATTCTCCGTGTCCCATCTGGAGGTTGAGAAGCTTGTGCGTGGGATGAACCATTTCAAACCAAAAGGGGGAGGGGGCTATGCATGAAGGTAAGAAAATCCTTCCTCCTGGTGTTTAGTTTTCTATCCTGTGGGAAGGTTTTGCGTGAATGAGTTTTCTTTCATATGAGTGCCCATTTACAAGACTGAATAGGTCCAGAGATAGACTTTCATGTTAATGGCTGTTTTCTTATTCCTTTGTGCTCTGTTGGTACACACTCGAGGTAAACCAGGAGCACAGTCCACATTTATTTTAAAAACCAGCAATTTCAGTGGGTCTAGATTGGTGGTTCCTTGACCTGGAAGCCCAGGCTGGCCCAATCAGGTCTATGAAGCTAAATAGAGTCGTTCCTGGTTAGTACTTGAACAGGAGACAACCACGATGTCCAGGGTTCCTTAACGCAGAGGCAGGCAATGGCAAACCATGTCTGTTCCTCACTTGCCTTGAAAAACCCATAAGGGTCTCATATAGAGATTAGTGGCTGTCCAGTGGTTAGCGAGGGCAAAATAGTGTGCTGTGAGTCACATATTACTGTATTTTTGGATAGCAACTAGGTAGGTAAGGAGATGAATTTCCAAGTGGCTGTCAGTCAGGTTGGCCCTGGGTAATACCCTGAGGCAACACTTTAAGATCAATCTGCATGATGACGACATCAGTTGTCATCTTCTTGATATATGTAACCATTGCTGTCAATGTATTTCTGTCTCAACCTGAATTTATGGCTTCTGTAGGCAACTAGGCCTCCCTTGACATGTCTTGGACTGGTAGCCAGGTGGCTCCATCGTTACCTGCTATTGACCTTGGTGCCGGGTACAACTGAAAGTAATGACTACCAGATGCTCTGCTCTGAGAAAGTGGGAGGGGGGATTTTGTGGGGATAAATGTGTATCAAGAAACCACATTCTTTAGAATTGACTTTGAAGCTGTATACCTAGTCTGTGTCTGTAATAAAGGCTACTGAGAAATACACCAGACCCTAATTATTGGAACAAGATCTGGGGATCTAACTTGGTGTGGAAAGAAAAAAGCTGCTTTTCTGAACTCTGAATGCTTGCAAATAACATGCCCGATCCAAATCAAGCTATGGAGAGTTCGCTCAAATAAAAAATGTGCCTCAGCTACCAGACTTCAGAGAAACACAGGAGAAGAATATGGGTGTTAGCTGGGAGCAAGAAGGTCCTCTCATTCTGTTGGTAATTCTCTCTAGCAAGAGATACCGTAGCATTACAAGCACAGTGCACTGAGGCCAAACGCAGCAGAGCTTCCCCAGGCGCGCGTGTGTGCGCGCGTGTGCAACAAAGAAAACTCAAAACCAATTCATAGTTTCTAAGGCCCTTTCCGCACGGGTGGATTATGGCGCCCTGGGGACGGCAAAAACACTGTCCCCAGGGAGCCATTTGCACAGGGAGCGCAGCTGCTTTGCAGCCGCGCCACCCTTGCACTGCCCGACCGGCACGAAGCCGCCGTTTCCCAACCTCACTTGGCAAGCGAGGTTTCTGGGAAATGGCAGCTTGGAGCCGCTGCCGTGCGAACAGGAGCGGCTTCCAGGCGCCTTCCCTCCCCCCACGACCGGGCGACTTACCTGTCCTGCCGCCCTCCAGCGCATTGCCGAGGCCTGGGGACACGCCCCCTTTGCCCTGCGACTTGGGAGCGGTCGTGCAGGGCAGGGGGGCGTGTCCCCTGGCCTCGGCGACATGCCGGAGGGCCGCAGGAACGGTGAGGTCAGGATCTGACAATGGCGCAGCTCTGTGCCGTCGTCTCGGCCGATTCTGGGACCGTTCATGCGAACGGTCCCAGAGGGGTCGGGTCGGCATAGTCCACGCCGACCCGACCCCTTCCGCCTCCGTGCGGAAACGGCCTAACTAATAAGAGGAGTATTTATTAGTGAACTCCATTCTGGATAGAAAAGTGGAGAGACGGGTTCTCTATTCTAATCTATGTAGCTGGATGGCAAGAGATGTTCTCTGCACATAGTGCAAGATGGAGGAGTGCGTGCAGGAATGGTGGAGAGTGGAGGAGAAGCAGGAAGGAAGGAAGTTCTCTGTGAGTAGCAATCTACACATCAAAGGGATAGCATCAGAGCAAAAGAGAAAAAGTACCCCGTGTCTTGACCCCCTCTAGCTATCTGACTGATTGATGAATCCCCCTCTGCCATTGAGGAACGAAAGAGTGTGAAGTCATCACAACCAGCAGGTGAGTTAATTCTTCCCACAAAGGCAATGTACTGTGCCTGTGCTAAGTTTACTTCAGCTTTATTTTCCATCCTGGAATAGGAAAGGGAGGAGAAAAGAAGGGAGGAAGATTTTATTTTATTTCATCATTCTTCTGCCTGCCACTCTGGAGCAAGATCTCATGAAAATGCAGCTCATACAGAATTATGTGGGCATAAAGTGCTGTCAAATTGAAGTCAAGGGGCTTTCATGACAAGCAAGAAGCAGAGGTGGTTTTCCATAGTCTTCCTCTGCAGAGTCTTCCTTGGCGTTCTCCCTTCTAAGCACCTTGCTTAGCTTCTGAGATCTGCCAAGAGCAGGCCAGGCCATGCTGCAGCCCCTCCTACATAAAATTAGGCAACTACCAAAAAAATGGAGGGAACCCCCCTCCCCCAAACCCCTCTTCTTTTTTCTTCAGTCTTGCACCTGGCAGTTAATTTCAGAAAGGACCCATTCCTCCAGAGCGTCTGAACGGGGAAACAATGTGCTAGATTTGTTAAATGGGCTGAACCAGTGGCAGATGGTGATATAGGTCGTTTCCCCACTTCAGAATTAAAGTGGAGGTAGACTGGGCTTGTAAGAACCGGGTGTTCTTGAGCGCGGGTTAATGTTCCCCACTGCAGTTTGTCCATTAGGGGACCTCACCTTTCTGCTGCAGTTTTTTAGATGCAGCACTTCCCACGGCCCCGCTTTCTGCAGCGATCGGCAGGGCGGGTCTCTATTACGATTGGTTGGAGTCCCGTTTTGGAGGCTGAACCTTTATTTTTTTTATTTTTCCTTCCTGGAATCAACGTTGAAACGTCCCCACATGCACATGTCATCACAAAGCTGCCCAATCCGAGTTCCCTGCTTTTGGTGCTGGCTTTTGATTGGCCAGCATATTGCGGTGCGAAAATTTGCTGAACTTCCTGGTTGTTCGCTTGTGGCTTCATGATGATGCTGGGGACAGAAACTGTGGGGATTCATTGTGCTGTGACTGGTGTTTCAGAATCCCGCTGCTTTCAGCCCAAACAGAAAAAAATTGTCCTGGTCAAAAATCAGCCCCAATTCCTTCATAGACGCTTTTCTTCTTTTAAAAAAAAATTAGTAGTCCCTAGCGGGACTAGAACTGGCAACCTTTCATAGTGCATCAACAAGCAAACAGAATGCTGCATTAGCTAGTTAAGCTACGGAAATTAATGGCAGATATGGCTAAATACTAGGCTTTCAGTGAGTGCTCCCTTGCATTGCTATGTAATTGACCCTACATTGCAACATAGGGTCAAATACACGTTGATCTCTATTCCCCGAAATAGCCGACACTCCCCTTCGCACACACGCGCACCCCACCCTCCCGACAACTGAGGGAAGGGATTTGGTGTGGGCTTGGGGAGTGGGAGGAAGAAGAGCCCCAATAATAATAATCATCATCCAAGGGGAAGGGGAGGGGAGGAGGCGGCAAAGGGAGAGGGGGCTGGGGAGGGGGAGAGAAAGCATCCGGCAATTTGCTGGAGGAAATTGCCTGTCGCTGAGCAAGGGAAAGGGAGCCACGTGCTGCTGCCCCTCGGTTTCCAGTGGGGCTTTTGTGCGCAAGGCGGGCGGGTGGGGTGCGGGTTTGTGTGTGTGTGTGTGTGTAGAAAAAGCCGTGGGGAGACGGAAACTGTGCAGGAGAGCGGGCGCAGGGCTGTGTGTGCGTGGCAGACGGCAAAGGATGCGAGAATCCCGCTGTTTTCAGCTCAAACAGAAAAAAAATGTCCTGGTCAAAAATCAGCCCCAATTCCTTCATAGACGCTTTTTTTCTTAAAAAAAAAAAATTAGTCGTCCCTGGCAGGACTAAAACTAGCGACCTTTCACAGTGCATCAACAAGCAGACAAAATGCTGCATTAGCTAGTTAAGCTACGGAAACTAATGGCAGATATGGCTAAATACTAGACTTTCAGTGGGCTCCCTTGAGTTGCTATGTAATTGGCCCTACATTGCAACGTAGGGTCAAATACACATTGATCTCTGTTCCCCAGGAAACTCAAACCCGGAGTCCCCCCCGGGCTTCCCCACTGCCCCGCGCTCTGTGCGGGGTTTTCCAAAAGGTGCTGTTCAGTCCAGGAACTGATACGATGTGCGCTGAGGGGGTGGGAGAGCGGCGGATTCGGAGCCGCTTCATTGTCGTCACTGCTGTAGTGGGGAGTGCGGCTGGACCCTGCGTTACTTGCCACGAGTAGCGCATGTCAAAAGGTGAGTGGGGAAACGACCATAATTGCCTGCAACACACTGCAGTCTCCAACTTCATTTCGTCCCATTTTGTTTAAACGCAGGATTTTTTCCCTAAATGAAAATACGAGGCAAAGTAATTAAATTTGATTTCCTGAACAGTGTTAGCTACCCACAGCATTAGCATGTATTCTTTTCTTTTTCTTTTTCAAACAAAACAGGATTTCCCCTCCCTTTTCATGTCCAAACCACCTCACCACGGTGAGCAGTACATCTACTGTTTAGTAAATCAGACTTTGATTGCTCTGCATTATCTCAGACAGGGTGAAAAGGAGAGAAGTCTGCAGGTAATGTGTTTTAGGGATGGTTGGCACATGCCATTAAATAACTCAGTTTCTCTACCTCTAATAAGTGACCATCTTGTCATTGGCTCATACATGCATGCAGAGCTATGGATGGGCTGCTAAGGCCTGACTTAGAGCACAATTCTCCTTATGTACACGTTATGTCCCACCCGACACGTGCCACCCTTGCTTATCCCTGGAGGGGTGGCACCAACGGTTCTGGATTCTCATGTGCTGCTTTTGCTCAGAGTCCCAAAATCACCAAGATCACACCTGTGCATGGGTATGAACACTGTCTTCATTTGGTTAAGATTACTAGCAGATCATTAGAGCAGATCATTAAACAGCCTGCAAGCACTGTGATCACTAAGTGTCAACATGGCTTTCTCAAAAACAAGTCAGGCCAGACTAATCTTATCCTTTTTTTGATAGAGTGATAAGCTTGGCAGATGAAGGGAAAGCTGTAGGCTTGGTGATTCTGTAAAGCCGAATTGGTAAAAAAGCTGAAAAAAGCCTGAAGCTGCTTATTATTATTATAGATATTCAGCTTTTCTGATTTGGGGTATTTGAAGTTGAAAGGGAGCCTTTCATACCAGATACCCACTCTGACTCCCTTTAAATCACCTTTTTAAAAATCAGAGGCTACACACACACACACACACACACACACACACACACACACACACACACACACACACACACACACACACACACACACACACACACACACACACACACACACACACAGAGTCCCACTTCCTCACTTACCAATTGCTAGGTTTGTGTTTGGACTTTCTGGTGGGGTTGGGGAGGGGGTGTTGCCTAAAGTCCAGCAATGTTGCTGGAGCTGGCTGCAGTCTCTTTTCTCCTTCCCTGGTGAACTCTGTGTTTTGTTTCCAGGGCAACAAATAGGAAAGCTGACTCAGCCAATGATTGCCAAGCACTTCTGCAGGGACCTAGCTAGCTAGGTCTTTGCAGAGTTTGCATCTTTAGAGACAGGAGGCGGGAAAAAGCTGAATCTAGCCAATGAAGCATGAGCATAACTGCCAACACTGCTCCTTGGCCAACCAGGGAAGGTTTTTATTCTTTGGGATATTAAAACTCCTGGATTTTGGGAGCCTGCCTGGCCCAAAGGTATAAATTGGAGTGCTGGTTCCTAGCCAGCCTATTCTATTCCAATGATAGTTAAGAGATTTCCCTTAAACTTGTCCTCCATCTATCTGGTCATTTGTATTGGAGGATGATGGCACAATCTGGAACAAGATATCATCGATTCATCACCCTAAGCCCTTTTTTCATTTCCTATCACTTTAACCAATGCTAAGTTTCAGACTTTTGTTTTGTTTTGTTTTTAAATGAGGGAATAGGCAAGAAGACCATTTTACAATTCAGTGCTCAGAAACCTCCTTCAAACTAATATTTATGTCATTTACTATAACTAATATTTTCTGCAGGCAACTTGATGTTTTGAAATTGGGATATCCGGCTTTGTTGAATATAATGAATTGGAAGAAGCCTCTTGAAGTTGACCACGTCTGTCAAACACTCGGTGTCAAGAAGTGGGGACAGATTTCCCCACTGCTCCACGGGATACATTTTGCACAGTCCTCATTTTCAGGGGTAACCTCAGAATGTTGCCTGAAAGATCTGCCATTCTGTGTGGTGCAGGGCCATCTGCTGGTGATACCTTTGTGTGAAAAAAGGTGCTGGAGAGGATTTGAGACAGAATCTCATTCTGAAATGTTCCCGGGTGCTTTTCCAATCCCTTCTTGTCATTTT
Source organism: Sphaerodactylus townsendi (assembly GCF_021028975.2). Taxonomy (NCBI): domain Eukaryota; kingdom Metazoa; phylum Chordata; class Lepidosauria; order Squamata; family Sphaerodactylidae; genus Sphaerodactylus; species Sphaerodactylus townsendi. The sequence goes on along the minus strand of NC_059435.1, from coordinate 566,540 downwards.
GAGGTAGTGTGGAAAAGGACCGTGCCAGATCACACACACATTCCCACAAAAAAGTTTATTCCCTGTCCACAAGGAACTGTAGTTCTTAATGCAGATGCCTGGACTCTCTGACAAGGAATTCTTCACATCTGATGACTCTTCTGAGGAAAGCTGTAGAAGTTAGCCTGACGGAAAAAGCAGTACACATTTGTCATGTGGATCTACTGTGAGCTTCCAAAGTGAAAAAAAAAATGCAGGCTGGGATCTGTGTTTTAAGACCCTCTGAGCTAGATGGTGAGGAGTCCTCCTTGGGAAAGCAGCTGGAAAATGACATTTTATGGTCCTCTTTTAGGCACTGTTGATGTGAGTAGATCCTAGGCAATCTCCCAGCAGGAAACTAGCCTCAGATGCTGGACACCAGACTGTCCTGCGCCCGGGCTGTTTCTGGTTTGACCCTGCCGTGTCTCCTGCCCAGGGTCCTTTCTCTCCTCATCCCCCTTTCCTTTTAATTGCTGTGGTTGTATTTTCTCACTCTCTGTACTTTTACGGATCAGCTCACTAGACACCTACTGTCGTAATTCTGTCAGTAGTGTGGAATGTTGGTTGTGTTTTGTGCTGACCCCGAGGGAGGCTCCATCATCTCTGGACCTTGGGGCTGGAGGGCTGCCAACCCTGCTTGGGAACTGGTAGTCAGGGGTGGGTGATGTGGGGCATCACGTGGGGTATAATGGAAGATGCTTTGTTGCTTCTGCTTTAGTTCTGCCAGTAGAAGTATAAATTTTTATTCCTGATGCTGTTTTATAAGGAAGAAGCCATCTGAACACAGAGTCTTGTCACTGAACAATCCAGGGGGACGGCAGTCTGCCTAGTAAACCTCGTGATGGGTTTGTAATGACCGGGTGCGTCCACAGGGGGCTCACTTTATCTTTGAGAGAGGCAAAATTCTGAGAACTGTTCTTTATCCAGGAGGGATTTCTTCAGGACAAATGTCATTATATAGGATTGAATAACATCTTATGTCAAACATAATTGTGATATTAGAAATTTTGGATTTTCTAAAATTAGAATTGTGTAATTACAAAACTACAAGAGATTTTTTAAAGCTTTGCATTCCCATAGGACTTGTTGGCCTATTTCTTACAGATGTGGTAAATCTGGGTCAGATTCAAAACACACACACACACACACACACACACACACACACACACACACACACACACACACACACACACACAAAGAGGGAGCCAGTGGAACACAGTGCTCTGTGTTAATGCAAATAGCTTCAGGATAACGTACTGCTCTGGGCAAGGCATTGGGCACTCCATGTTACTATCTCTGCCTTGGCTACCATGTCAGGCAAGTGAAACTGAGGCAGTGATTGAGGGAAGGCTTTGCAAATTAGGGGACAAAAAAGAAGAGTTGGTTTTTATACCCCACAGTTCTCCACCTTTAATGAGTATCCAAGCTGCTTACAATTCCCTTCCAAGACACCCCCCAACACAGACACCTTGTGAGGCATGTGGGTCTGAGAGAGTTTGGAGAGAACTGTGACAAGCTCAAGGTCACCCAGCAGGCTTCATGTGGAGGAGGGGGGGGTAAACAAATCCAATTCTCCCAATTAGAGGAGTGGAGGGGTGGGGGGAATCAAACCCAAAAATGTGGAGGAGTGGGAAATCAAATCCAGGTCTCCAGATTACTCCAGTCTGCTGTTCTTATACTCCATGTGAGAATCCACATGTTAATACCCACTGGAGCCCCCAGTGAAATGGTTGGCTAGTAGGCTGGTGTGCAGATACCTACAAGGATTAAGGAAATGAAGTTGGAATAGCAAACAATTAGGCTTGTCAACCTTCAAATGGGGGCCGGAGACCTTCCAGAATTGCCCCTGCTCACCAGATGACCAAAGGTTAGTTTTCCTGAAGAAAAAGGCATCTTTGGAAGGTGGTCTCTATAACATTACACTTCTGCTCAAACCACACCCTCCCAAGTCTCCACCTCCAAATTTCCATGAATAGGCCTGATGTATGCCATGTTTCAAAAATTCTGTGTGTGTATCTCTTTTTCTCATTGATTTCTAAGAGTCGTGAGAATAAGTGAACATTGAATCCTTTCACATCTTCCTCAGGTGGTACTCAGGTGGTACTGTATGTCTACCACATCAGTGGCGTAGGAGGTTAAGAGCTCATGTATCTAATCTGGAGGAACCGGGTTTGATTCTCCGCTCTGCCGCCTGAGCTGTGGAGGCTGATCTGGGGTATTCAGATTAGCCTGTGCGCTCCCACACACGCCAGCTGGGTGACCTGGGGCTAGTCACAGCTTCTCGGAGCTCTCTCAGCCCCACCCACCTCACAGGGTGTTTGTTGTGAGGGGGGAAGGGCGAGGAGATTGTAAGCCCCTTTGAGTCTCCTGCAGGAGAGAAAGGGGGGATATAAATCTAAACTCCTCCTTCTCCTTCTCCTTCTCCTTCTCCTTCTTCTCCTTCTCCTTCTCCTTCTCCTTCTCCTTCTCCTCCTCCTCCTCCTCCTCCTCCTCCTCCTTCTCCTTCTCCTTCTCCTTCTCCTTCTTCTTCTTCTTCTTCTTCTTCTTCTTCTATAATCCCTATTCTTGCTACTGGTAAAAGAAATCACTCAAATGCCCACTTTCCATTTTAATTGCTTCAATCATGTCTACAAATGAATAATGTTTGCAGGAAAAGGCTGGGCTCCAGGGTCACTAATAAATTCTTCATTTCCTTCATTCAGCCACTGGAATTGAGGTGAAGAAAAAGGTCTCCTCTATCTGAGAGAACAGCATGTAATCATCTGCCCACGTGCAGCCCTTCCCATCCTCTTGATCATTCCTATTACCTAACCAAGTTATTAAATCCCCACCCAAATTAATGCAGTGACAGCTTTTAATGATCCCTTTCTGTAAAAAAAAAAAAACATGCAATAGTGAACAAAATATTAGAATGGCGTTGAAATTCGTGCTCATTGTTTTCATCTTGTTGCCCTATCCTTTTAGCTATTTTCCCCTTGGAGATTAAATCAGTAAATACTGAAAGTCTGCTAGTCTTGGAAAAGGAAAAGGACTCTTTCTCTCCAAAGGCAGGTGGGAAGCTGATCTCCAGACAACAAAGTAGGGTTCCCCTGGATTCAGTGGCATCAGGTACACCGAGGTCCCTCTCTTCCTCAAATCCTCTTATACTTAAAACGTTTTATTATTACATTATTGCATTAAACATTACATATTAGACATTCTGATAATAAACATTCAAACACAAACAAATCATATATCACATTACACATTACACCCTACTCATTCAACAACGAATAAATCACTGTGAACGTTCAAAATTATCCCACAATTATACATTCTCTTATCTATAACTAACTACCTGTCACCCTTATCATCCACACCTTCTCTCCACCCTTACTAACTCTTTAACCTATTTTCTACAACATTTAATCTCTTATCACTAATCCCCTTCCTTATTTCCCCCGTGCCTTACCCCTAGTATAATTCCCCTTATTCTCGTATGTTCTTATTCTAACTTACCCTTTGTTTATACTTAAACTAATATTGCTTTTCCCTAAATATTTCCCTAAATATTTCCCCTTTTGTGCTTGGTTTGGGCTTCCCCATGATTCTTCCCTTATCTGATATATAATTATACAAAACGAAGGTATGTCTTTATTCCTTTACTAGCCATTCTAGTTTCGTAACATTCTCAAAATCATTTCAATTGTATTGTTTTACATAATTTTGGATAATTCTGTTTTTACTGTCTCTTTCTATGTATTGGATATATTGTGTCCATGTGTCCATAAATCTTTTCCACTGCAAGTCTTCCTCAAATCCTACTTCACCACCTCTCGAGGTAGATGATGCCACTGTTGTACAACTCTTGCAGCAAATTGTTTCTCCTAAAACTATCCTTTTCTCCTAAGACTGTCACACTTGGAACTTTCATGCATGGAACTCATACGCGCGACAGTCGAGGCAAGAACGTGGCAGCAGATCATTATACCCCAGGGAGAAGAGAGTTCAGCGTTGCTATCATTGAGCATCTACCTGTGGGGGGCGGGGTTGATGTTCACAGCTGTTAGAGTGTTTGATTAGGTCAGTTAATTCAACTGTTGCATTGCTAGGTAGAAATGTTATTATATTAGTAGTTTATAGGGCTAGTGTTAGGGTAGCGTGTCCATGTATTAAGCTTAGTTTAGTGGTTGCTCTTATTTTTTAGGTTAGTTGCTGGACTAACTTATTACCCTACCATTGCTATAGACTGTTATATAGAACTAGGTTGTGAGGTTTTGCAGTCTTCATATAGAAAAAGTGGTCGCCATCTGATGTTCTGTTAATTAATGATATTGGCATGTTATTGTGCACTACCCTGTTTCCCCGAATATAAGACATCCCCTGAAAATAAGACGTAGTAGAGTTTTGCTGAAGTGCGAAATATAAGGCATCCCCCGAAAGTAAGACGTAGCAAAGTTTTTGTTTGGAAGCATGCCTGACGAACAGAACACAGAAAAATAAGACATCCCCTGAAAATAAGACATAGCGCATCTTTGGGAGCAAAAATTAATATAAGACACTGTCTTATTTTCGGGGAAACACGGTAGTTATTGATACCCATTGGTATTAGCTATGTATATGTCATGATTGTTGTCATGTTGCTGATACTGTTACATTATATGCTAATGTGTCATGTTATTGATAAATTTTGTGTGATACTTTGTAATGTACAATATTGTGATTTGTTATTTTGCTGACTTTATTCCCCATGTCTATGAATTTTTTTTATATTGTGATGCTTATTGATGTTTGCTTGTATTGATATTGCTGTAATTGATTTTGTTACTTATACTATTGTTGTGCGCCACCGCCTTTGGGGGAGGGCGGGATATAAATTAAATAAACTAAACTAACTAATATCCCAATTCTGCTCTTAATTTAAATAGATTATTGTGAGTCCTATCCCCTGCTGCTAACAGGAACAGCTTTCCTATCCTCCTTTGAATAATTAAAGACAACCATGTCCCCACTTAACCTTTTCTTCTCCAGACGAAACATTTCCAAGTCCCTCAGCTTTTTCTCACAGGGCTCTGTCTCCAGGCCCCTGAGCATCCTCATCGCTCTCCTCTGCACCCGCTCCGTTTTGTCCACATCCTCTTTGAAGAAAGGCTTCTAGAACTGTGCATAGGACTCCAGGGGAGGCCTGACCAATGGGGTGTACAATAAGACTATGACATCTTGCAGTTTGATCTCATTAACCTTTTTTGCCACTGCATCACAATGGTTGCTCATATTTAGCTCACTCTCCACCCTATCCCAGGCTCTTGTTCACACACACTGCAATATTCATGTTTTTCATTTTTTGTTACCCAGATGTAGAACTCTGCACCTGTCTTTGTTGAATTGCATCTTGTTCACATCCACCGACTTTTTCAGTGTGTTGGGATCTCTTTGAATTCTAACTCTGTCTTCTGGTGTGTTCACTGCAATGGAAATTATCAGGCTTCCTTTTGTGACCACTGGATAGATTGTCATGGCTCTTACTGTACAATTTGGGGCTGCCCTTGAAATTGTATTATTATTAATAACTTTATTGCTTCAACACAGCCAGAGAAAACAAATTTTAGTTGTTCCAGACCATGGGTTTTGTCTAATGCAAGCCACGGTGTCAGGAGGCCTGTTATTATGGGGATTTTGCTATTGCTGCTTTCTGTATGCTGGGTGGTGGTGGAATGGATTAATTGCATTTCTAACGGGCTTTCAACTGTCTTCTGTATGATGTTATACTGTACCAGGTGCTGCTCAAGGTCAGTGCCTGGCCATCTCTACTGTTATCTCTTTCACAGTTCCTTTTGGGCGCGCTTTCCCAGGATGGGGGGTGCTAGCTGCTTTAACTACTGGGTTTTGCACGGGCAAACCTCAGTTCTGGCATGACCAGAGAAGATCCTCAATACTCAATAAACTGCTGTTCTTATACATGAGTTTGTTTCAGTTTTTGGGATTCTGACACACGGAGATCTCATACAACACCTGCTGATGAGTACTGTGCAGATTGCCAGTTTGTATTCAGATAAAGCCAAGATGCTATTTCCCCCTCTCCCACAGTCTTTAAATATCTAAGATTAACAAGAAATAGATAATTTTCACTAATGGGTCCAGAGCTGTGAAATTCCAGCCCAGGAAAAATTCAGTGGGTTATTTCTGTTGTGTCCTTGTTTTTCCTTTTTAAAAAATGAAATCTGCAAATCCTCCAAGTGTTCTGAACAGTAAAATAGTTTTGTAGAAGGCTTTCACAGCCAGAGGTCTGGCAGATCTTGTTCCTAATGTTTCACCTGCATCTGTGGCTGGCATCTTCAGAGGTGTATTGCAGTGTATAACAGACTTCTCTCTGTGATACACCTCTGAAGATGCAAGCCACAGATGCAGGTGAAACGTTTGGAACAAGACCCACCAGACCACAGCTTGGAAAACCCACAACTACCAGTAAGATAGTTTCTTTCTTGTCGAAGGCTTTCACGGCCAGAATCACTGGGGTGCTGTGTGGTTTCCGGGCTGTATGGCCGTGTTCTAGCAGCATTCTCTCCTGACATTTCTCCTGCATCTGTGGCTGGCATCTTCAGAGAAATTACAAATAAATTACAAATAAATTACAAACATTTAAAATGGTTGGGTTTTGAATTTTAATTGACCCCTCAAAATCTTAGCACTTTTAGACGTTGGCCTGTCTCACCTTCTGATTTTGGAAGACATGAAACACAACCTAACACAAGTTCCTTTGGCCATTTGTGTATAGACCTGACATTGATTGAGAAGTGGCTAACCTAAAGAAAGGGCCTCGGGCACAGAATCGGAACTAGAAAATAATAAACTAGAGAGATATTTACAGCGTCTTCTGAAGTTATAAGATATAGATAGGAATGGATGCTCAGCATCTTAGAAAATTGAGTCATTAATTTAAGGTGAAATTTTCAAAAGTACTTAAGTGGTTTAATGGCTCGCATCTTATGACTTCCAGTGGAAAATGTACCACTAAATCACCTTAGGCACTGGATACCTGAATATGGGCATCCATTGGACCAAAGCATGCCTGAGATAAATATTTGTTTTTAATGAAAGCTCCTTACAGGCAGCTTGCGGAACGAGCCGAGTGAGAGCACCAACCATTGATAAACCAATATTTTACATGCAGAGGAAATAGAAATAATACAATGTAACCAAATGACAGGGGATAGCCAAGTATTTGAATGAGAAATTGGAGCGTGGAAAGCCTGAGGCTGAAATATGGTTGCAGCAAGTTTTTGCTGAATAATTTAGAATAATGAATAAAAATCCAGCACAACAAACCAAATGCTTGTGCATACAGGGCCGTGTCAGACAAATACAACAGGCGGGCAGGGGGAATATCCGACAACACTGGTCAAAGGAGTTATTCTTTTTAAATCACGTGACCGTCTGGCTCTATAATCACATTGCGAATGGAACGGAATTTTCTTTCAGAGGCTGACACAGACATGCGTGCTGATGGCCGGACTGTGACTATTTTACTCAGTGCTTTTTTGGCACTGAGTGGCCCGGCCGTTCCACCATCAACCTAACAGATCGTGCAAATGGCCGGCTCAGCATTTTTAATATAGGAATTATTTGAAGAAATTAAATTAAAACCAGGAAAATTGGTACAGCTACTTTAAATAAAAGTCAAACCAAAGGGTCTACTACAGCCACTAAAACCAAAACTTCCATTCATACACACACTGTTCAGTGACCAAAAAATTATTAAAAATTTCTGTGGCCTAAAACCTAAAACGTTCTCCTGGCTTTTGGCCTGCTGTACATGGAGGCTCCTTCCTCCGATGCCCTGTTTGGCATTTCCTTGCATTTGCATTCATGTATTTATATCCCAATTTTCTCCCCATAGGATTCAAAGTGGCTTTAAAAGATTGTTGTCCCCTCCTCCATCCTCTCACAACAGCAGCCTTGTGAGATAGGCCAGGCTGAGAGTTTGTGATGGGTGCGAGGTCACCTGGCAACCTTCCATTGTAGAAGTGGGAACTGGAAACTAGGGCACCCTGGGTCAAATAATGCATGCAATTAAATGTTTCCCCCTGTTATCTGGGAGGGCAGTACCCATGTGGGGAATCAATAGGGCTACTTTCTGCTGAAACATAAACAGGCTGATTAGAACAAAGACCTTCACTAGTATACTTTGTGCCGCCATTTATTACCCTGCACCGCTTGACATGGTACAGGATATTGCACCTATAAATCAGCAGCAGCAAATTATTTAATGATGCATTAACAGTAGATTTTCACATGTATTACAGTTCTTTAGCTAAAGCCAAATGTGTTTTTCAATAGCTTAATACATTCCCAAAGTCTGAGCGCAGGCTCATTCATCCATCACTTGGTGGCGCAGAGTTTTTGCGTCTGCTCTTTTTATTTTATTAAAATCTTCAATCTGCATGTGTGGCACTAAACAAAAGCTCCCATGAGTGGTTTTTTTTTTCCAGCACAGCATTCACATCTTTCAGCCAAGCTGGTGGGTTGAACTTCTCCAACTCTCCCCACCCCTTCGGATTACAGAAAGAAGGGAGATCTGCGAGCACAAGGCTAAAATGGGCAGGGCTCCCTCTGAGCAAATTTCGATCAGCGTCTTGCACACAACCTGGGGTCAGTGGCCCATTCAAGCTAGTACTGCCTCAATGTGGACGGCCTAGATGTATTACTAAATAATTCAGAGGGATCTGTTTGAAGGTCTGGCTGAGCTGAGCAGACAAGGCAGAGTCCTAATTTTGCACCAGGCCTGTCCAGTCTAGAGCTGTCAACTCCGAGATGGGATATTCCTGCAAATTTGGGGGCAGAGTAAGTGGTGGGTGGAGTTTGGGATGGGAAGAGACCTCAGCTGGGTATAATAACCCTCAAAGGGGGCTATTTCCTCCAGGGAAGTTGTTCTCTGTTATCTGGAAATCAGTTGTAATCCCAGGAGATCTCCAGGTCCCGCCAGGAAGTTGCCACCTCTAGAACTGGTGAGAGCTCTGCAAGATCTCAAGTTTCCACAGCCCCACTAGGCAGGAATCTTTGAACAGAGACTTTGAATCCCTGAACCAGAGACTCCCCCTGGGGGAGGGAAGCTGAAGTTCAACTGCTGTTAGCTCTCCCTATTGAGCCCCATATATACTTTCTTGTGGAGCATTGAACTTCATCTATCACAACCCTGAGATACTGTCTGAAATGGACCAGGCTCTGGATGAAACCACATCTCATGAAAGACATGAGGCTGCTGCTCCAAGTGGTATGCTCATGCTGCGTTATGGTCTCTCCTACCATAAAAGAAGGGAAATGCCTGACTTGTCAACTGTCAGAACTCCTCTGCATAGACAATGAAACAATTGAAAGTTTAAAGATTTTATTGCTACAAGCAGAAAGAAGGCAGAAGTCTGTTCTGAGCAACTCTCTCAGAACAGACGATAATATGCATCAGTGCCCCCCTCCCCCCCAACGTGAGAAGCCAAACAGCATAACTTTCATTGCAACTTACTGTGGAGGAACTTGCTGTGGAAGCAACAGTACACAACTGCAAAACACAGCAGAAGACAGCAATAACCCAGTAGCCTCCATCCCCATGGCACACATCCTGACATCAACAATGCTGGAGGTTTTTTCTAATCAGGCTGTATTAACCTCTAAGACCTTGAAACTGTTATTGGAGAATTTTAGGAGTATTGGAGTAAAACTGGACACTTTAAATAATTCCTGCCAGTTAATGGAACAAATTGACCAAAGAGCCTTTCCAGGCGGTGAGCAATTCAGTGAATGGCGAACTCCTTCACAAACCTACCCTGGTGCTTCTCTTCCCTATTTACAAGGCAGGTCAGCCTGAATTTTACAAAGGAACAAGTTGCCCTTCTTATAGGGGAGACTAAAGTGAATTCTAAAAGATGGTGCAATTACTACTCAATCAAGAAATCTTTTAAGTTTAATACTGAATTGTAAACCTATTGAGATCCATCTACTTAAGTCTGAACACCTTCCAAATTCAGGACATTATAAAAGACTAATAAAAGACTTTGCACAAATGGAGACCTCTTTACAGCTTTTAAAAATACATGATTTTCTGTTCAGCAACTTTGACATTTGGATATCAAAAGATTTTTGGAACATATAAAATGAGGCCCCTCTGAGAAAGAAGATACTTTCTTTACAGCTGTCCCCTTCAAGATCTTCTTTGTACACAATGGCCATTTTTCACAGTAAAATTGCACCTGGGTGGACCTGGGATCTCCGTAGCGGGTCAATTTTGCCCGGTCTGTGATTCTTCACGTATCCCAGCTTCTGCCCCTAAGCTGTTCCAGCAGTTTCTTCATGGGCACAAACTAAGCAAACTACACTTTAAAAGGACTTAGCGTTTGTGCATAATCCCAGCCCTGCTGATGCTGTGGCCTTCACATATCAAACATGTCTGATTATAATCTGGTGCTTTTATAATGAATCTAAATTTACTAACCCACCAATCCTTGAGGTAGTTTTGGTTGCACGAGAAGAAAGTATTACTTAAACAGAGTCCAAAGCCTGCTTACTTGCTTGGGTTTTTCTGCCATATTATTCAGATGAAGCAAGGTCAGGGAGACCTTGTGGAGATATCATTTGTAATGCGTTTTCATACCCCTGGTTGTTAAGTGAAGACACACAAAGGCTGCAATGAATATGCATGGAATCCATGTCCTTGTGCACCAGAGCAAATCGCAGGGCTGCACTTTGCATTTCAATTGTGATTTATGACCGTGGTCAGCAGCCAGTTCAAGTTCAGCTGCTGAAAAGAGGAGCCAAAAGAACCTTGTCTTGCCTCACTGTTTTGAAGAGGGGTCTTCCTGTCTCTGCGTATTCCCTGAGCATGTTCACAGAAAGCCCTGGCCAACCGTTTCCAAAGCATCCCAGTGTCAGGACCATGCCTGTCAGTGCCTTGATGTCTTGCTGTGTGTGAATTGCAAATGTTTCCCTGTTTCCCTCTTCCCTTCCTGGCAATCTACTGGCATCAGCCCACCTTCAAAAGAGGTGTGAAAGGTTCCCAGGTCCTTTGAAGCTCTGTAGTGTAATTGCAGTAGAAACTGTAGTAGACATTTGGTGTGGGTGAAACAGGGGATTAAAGGAGTTCTCTAGCTCAGATCTTTCTTTACATTGTTACTCTTCATATTACCTGGAATGAACTGCTTTTGGACTTTCCTATGGTCTCTGTTATTTCCACGTTTGACAGTCTGACATTAAGCAGGATCTCCCAGTTTGACCCTTTTCGGATCCATGGCGGAGCGGATGGAACGACAGGCAGGCCCCTCACTGGTGAACCTGAGGGAATGGGGCAAGTTCCAGACAAGGGCAGAGACACCCCACGACATGGACTTAGGGAGGCGAGGAGAAGGATGCCTAGTCCCCGACCAACCACGATCCTCAGTTGGGTGCCGATGCGAATCACTTTACTCTTGGGCCCCCTCTCGGCAGCCATGCTGGGGCCAAGGTGACTGGGCAATGTGGAGTCCACTTGGCTCATGCAACCCTTGGACCAGGACATTTACATGGAGTGGTCGTGGGTCCAGGTCCAGGCTGGGGTGCGGACCCTGAGCGAGGCACAGTTGCCTGGTGGCAGGGGCGAGATGAGATGTGGCAGGAGATACACTTCCCTACGGGCGCAACATGGAACTCCTCTTGGCACGCACCCTAGGTGGCAGAGAGGGATCGCCAGGATCCGCTGAAGTTGTCCACCAAGTTGTCCACCAAGCAACCGTTGGGCTGACTTTTTCTCCCGTTTCAACTTCACGCTGTGTTTCCTCCCTGGGAAGTCAAATTGCTTGACTGGCGCCCTGTCTCGGTTGCCCGATCCTTCCCCGGTACCCCACTGATCGGGACGGTGTTCTCTCCCTCTCAACTGGGCTTGGCGGTGCGTCACCCGCAGTCAGGTGGCGTTACAGCTCCAGTCCCTCACCATGCCAGCAGCTGGAGGAGGCCCTCAGGGGTGCGGGGGCCCTTGAAGTGCCACAGGATGAGGGGTGACCAACTGGAGAAACAAGGGGAGTTCTGGTGGAAGGGTGCACTCTATATGCCTCCGGAGGCATGCCTCCTAGCTTTGCAGGGTTCTCACGATGTAAAATCAGCAGCTCACCTTGGTTTTGTGAAAACGTTGCATTTGACCCGTGGGACAGTTTTGGTGGAGAACGCTGCGGGGGGGATGTGGAGGCTTATGTTAAAGGTTGCCCCACATGTGCTTTGGTCAAGAGGGTGCAAGGGAAGGTGCCCGGCCTCCTCCAGCCCCTGCCTGCACTCTCTGCGCCCTGGAAGGTAATTTCTATTGATTTCATTACTGACCTCCTGTCCAGCAAGTGAAAGTCAGTGATCTAGATGGTCATGGACTTGTATTCAAAGCAGGTGCACTTCGTCCCTAGCGCCATCGCTTCCGACAGCGAGCAAGTTGGCCCATATGTTTGTAACCCATGTCTACAGGCTCCACACTACCCCTGATAAGATAGTGTCAGACTGGGGTGGACAGTTTATTTCACAGTTCTGGCAGCACTTTCTGCAGCTGCTGGGAACAAAACAGGCTCTTTCTTCGGCTTTTCACGCAGTGACCAATGGTGAGAGCGAGCGATGCGAACGCAACTCTTGAACAATATTTACGGTGCTACATTAATTTCCATCCAGGACGATTGGGTTGACCTGCTGCCTTTTGCTGAATTGCCTACAACAACGTAGTGCATAGTAGTACGGGGAAAACCCCCTTTGAGGTTGTTTGGGACAGTCGGCTAAGCCGTTTCCATTCCTGGGGAGGTCCAGCAGGGGCTTGTGGAACTTCAGGAATGGGTGCAGTCCATCCGGCAAGTGTGGGGACCAATACAGCAGGCCCTGGAGGAGGCTAAGCAGGGGTACAAGCGGCAAGCCGATAAGAAACAGCAGCCAATCACCCTTGTGGTAGGAGATTGGATGTGTTTGTCCACCAAGAATTTATGGGGTCTGCAAGGGTGTAGGAAACTGGGGAAGAAGTATATTGAACCTTTTCAGGTTCTCAGAGTGATTAATAATGTGACAGCCGAGTTGCAATTGCCTAAGAACTTGAAGTCTGTACATCCAGTTTTTCATTGCAGCCTCCTCAAGAAGGCGCCTCCCTGGACGACTGACACCCTCGGCTGGCAGTGCCAGCCCTGTTTCAGTGAGGGGCAAACCTTACCATGAGGTGGAAGAAATCCTAGACTCTTTGGGTGCATCGTGGCCGGCTTCAGTACCTGATCGCGTGGACCCATTTTCGGTATGGGACAATGAATGGGTGGACTTCGAACATGTTTGGGCCCCGGTTAGTGAAGGTGTTTCACTGGGCTTACCCCAATCACTTGAAAGGCGGGGAGGTTTTAAGGGGCGGAATGTCAGGACCATGCCTGTCAGTGCTTTGATGTCTTGCTGTGTGTAAATTGCAAATGTTTCCCTGTTTCCCTCTTCCCTTTCTCCTGGCATCAGCCCACCTTCAAAAGAGGTGTGAAGGTTCTCAGGTCCTTTGAAGCTCTGTAGTGTAATTGTAGTAGAAACTGTAATGGACATTTGGTGTGGGCGAAACGGGGGGGATTAAAAGATATAAGTCCTGGATCTGAGCTCTCTAGCTCAGATCCTGCTTTACATTGTTACTTTTCACATCCCCTGGAATAAACTGCTTTTGGCACTTTCCCTACCCGGTCTCCTGTTTTCCACGTTCGAGGAGTCCTGACACACAGCTCCTTCAAAGACCAAACTGCTTCCATCTCCTGTCTGTGGCTTCATCTGGGGCATGCCCTGATGCTTAAAAATATATAATAAATAAATAAATAAAATAAAGTGACCTTAGCCTCATTTGTATGCACAGAAGATCAGAGCAGGACCTCCTTCATTGCCTGGTGTCCAATGAGCAGGTGCAAAAATGACCAGCCAGAAAATGAGTGGATTAAAAACTGCTGCAGAGAAAAGATTGATGCAATTAATTTTTTCATTACATACAGTGTGTGTGGATTGTAATCAGTTTGGATTGTTCCTCCTCTTAGATGCAAGGAAATTGCAAATGGGGTTAGAATGAAAGGAAATGGTATTTTATGATTCCTTGGCCCTTCTTGCGGTGATGTGAAAAACAGACTCAATCAATAGGCCACCTGGTAACAGATATGTTTTGAATATATGCAGGGGAGACTGATGCATTAGCTGTGCGAAAATGCATCTTGTGGCGATGTGTGTGTACAGGCAACTGCTTGACCTCCCTGGCCACAGAGTAAATGCTTTAATTAGCAAGCAAGCCAGAGTAATCAAAGAGGTATAAAGAGAGATCCTGAGCTGAATAAAAGACTAAAGAAGAGGGAGGTTTGGGACTGGGGAGGGGGGAAGCAACCTTACAAAACATTCTGTATCTGGGTTTGTTTTGCTCTGACTCTCATGGGTTTCAATGGGATATCAATGAGATCTGTAAGAGATTAGCAGTAAATGGGATGCATCATTTATTTTATTTATTTATTTTATTATTCTAGTTTTATATACCGCCCTATCCCAGGAGGCTCAGGTGATTAATACAACACAGATTTCACTACAAAATACAACCCTAAACCCAAACCCAAAAAAACAGGTGGAGCAGATGAAGCTAGAAAACACAAATAAATAATTTACAGATGAAATAATAGCACAAGCTCCATTTCTTATAAACTATAAAGGCTAAAAATCCATTAAAGAGCAACAGTTAATACAATAAAAACAGCATCCAGCAAAAAATTTAATTTAAAAAAACCATCCCAGAGGAAGGGAGGAACGGCAGGGGTCCCATTGATGTTAAGAGACCCCTGGTGCAATGAGGAGGGGGCACTTCACTCAGTGAAGCCAGTCTCTCCAAAGACCTGGTGGAGATAACTGGAGTCTTGCTTACAGGTCCCTGCAGGAAATTCACCAAGATCCCACAGGGCCCAGACAGCTGGAGGAAGAGTGTTCCACCAGGCGAGGGGCCAGAGCCACTCTAAAGCCCCTGGCCCACGTGGAGGCCAACTGCATCATTGAGGGGCCAGGGACCACCAGAGAGAAATTGGCCTCTGCCAAGCGCAGAGGCCGAGGCAGGAACATTTTATATGGGTAATACGGTCCCAAGGAATTGCCTTATGAGGGGTCCTAGGCTGCGTAAGGCCTTAAAGGTCAACACCTACACCTTAGAAGATGATTCGGAATTTGATTGGAAGCCAATGCAGGCAGCACAACACAGGCTGCATATGTGGATGCCGAAAGAAGCCTGTGAGTAAACAAAGCCGCTGCATGATTTGGACCAGCTTTAACCTCCAAATCCAAACTCAAGGAGAGGCCCATGTAGAGAGTAAGTTACAGTAGTCTAACCTGGAGGTGACCGTTGCATGGATCACAGTGGCTAGGTCTGCTTGGGAGGAGGAAGGAGCCAACCACCGGAGACCTGAGAAGATGGAAAAAGCATAGCCTGGGTTACATGGGCCACCTGGGTCTCCATTGAGAGAGACGAATCAGGTGGACCCCCCCAGGCTCTGCCCGGATGGAGAGAAGGAGTCAGCGCCAATGAGACCCCTCCCACACCCGGCAGCTGGAAATTCCCAAGCCTCCCCCTTGCGGCCAAGCCAAAGGAACTCCATCTTCGATGGATTGAGTTTTAACCTGCTCTGCTGCAACCAACCAGCAACCTCCTCCAAACAATGCTGCAAGAGCTGCAGGGGAGGCGGCAACAGCTCCCCCCCCTCCATCAACAGAATGAGCTGAGTGTCAAATACGGCATACTGATGACAGATCAGCCCAAAGCTTCATTACCAACTGAGCAAGGGGTTCGCGTATTATAGATGTTAAAGCAACAGTGGCCTTGGTCCCCACACCATACTTGCTGACTGCGATCCCGGAGAAGCTTGAGACAATCCAATGAAGGACAGTGCCCCCCCTTACCCTGGAAGCGGACCAGGTGGTGGGCCCAAAAGATTGTGGTGGACAACATCAAAGCGCTGCCGTTAAGATCTAGCACTTAATACTAGCAGGTGCCAATCTGCCTCAGTCAGAAGCTGCTAAGCGAGGTGTATCTGTGGCGGTGGCGAGAACAGTCTACGTCCCATGCACCCAGCATGGAAGCTGGACTGAAAGGGTCAAAAGCCAGTGAGTCATCCAGGAAGCCCTGAAGCTGCTCCAACACCACTTTCTCAATTATCTTCCCCAGAAACAAAGAGATTCGAAATGGGGTGGCAGTAATTGGCCAGATCTCGGGGATCTAATGATGGTCTTTTTTTAAGAATGGGTGGACCACCCCTCCTTCAACCCACCTGGAAAGACTCCTTGCTCAAGGGAGGCCATTGATGATATTATTCAACAGGTGGGGTCGCTCAACTCTGGCAAGCTTTAATAAGCCAGGAGGAGCAAGTACCATAGTTGGTCCTAACAGCAGCCAAAGGCCCTGTCAACAGAGGGCTTTGGAGTAGCAGGGGAAAACTTTGGCCAAACAAGGGACCAGAAGGTGGCAGAGGAACCTCCAGTCCACTAATTGTATTCAAAGTGGCAGGAAGGTCCTGGCCGGAGGCGACAGTGACTTCATCTGCAAAAAAAGTTCATAAAAGCCTCACAGCTAATAGCCAATTGCTGATTTGTAGAACCCTCAGACAATGAGGTCAAAGGAACCGAATCCACGTGAAAATAATTGTGCCAGGCGAGAGCTAGCAGATGCGAGAGAAGAGGAGAAGAAAGCTCTCTTTGCCTCTTTAGTGTTAAGCCATCTCATAGAGCCTTCATAAGCGTGCGTATAGGATGTTCCACACAGCTCCGTCACGAGATTTCCTCCACACTCTCTCTAGATGTCTGACAAGCTTGGGGAGGAGATGACTTAAGCCACCAAAAGGTGGCAAAAGAGTATTGAGGCCCATGGAGGCTTCTCCGTTGGCAGGAAGGGTTTTGCACTTTTTGAGCCTCCAGCACACCGCTGGAAAGCCTCTGTGGGGATGATGGCAGCCCGGCAAGAGAACCAGGGGAGTTAGCTGCCGTGGGGGGGCACCTGCCTCTTGGATGGGGCTGCCTGTGAAGAGTTTAGTGTAAGAGCAAAGCAGAAAGTGTTGCGCCTACAATTGTATTTTTCTGACAATCAATACATCTAATTATTTGGTGGCTCCCATTTTTTAAGATACTTAAATCTACAAATTGGGCTTGAACAAAAAGAAATAAATATTTCTACAAAGCCTGAGGAAAACCTAAAGTTTTGCAATTCCCCTCCTTCACACACACCTCAGCAAATGGGATGTCAGGAGGGTTATTTTCAAGCAAGGAATGGCCAATTAAGAATATTTAAAATTAGTAGTAGTCATTTTCCCCTTCAGTCAGGGTTCACTGTCAAATTATTTCTATGGAATGTAAATTCTGGGCGATTTCTCATTATCTCTGGTCAAGACTGCATCATTCTGCATGAGATATTTAAAAGAAAAATTTCACCAATTCCTTTCTAGAACAGATATGTTGAAATAAATAAAATCAAAGCTTAGCTACAGTTTAGTACTGCTTAAAATTAACTTGTCAAAGCTTTTACTAAAATCAAGGTATGTACTATATCCACAGCATTCCCCTTCATCTCCCAAACTTGTCACTGTATCAAAAAAAAAAAGAGAGACAAAATTGGTCTGACTTGTTTTTTTCAGAAACTCATGCTGACTTTTGTGATCACAGTATTCCCTTCTAAGTGCTGGCAAGACCGCCTGTCCCTAATGATCTGCTCCAGAATTTTCCCTGAGTATTGATGTCAGGCTGACTGAGCAGAAGTTGTTTTGGGTCCCTCCTTTTTTCCCCTTTTTTGAAGCTGGGGATAACATGTTAAGCTCTCCTCCAGTCCACTGGGATTTCTCCTCTCCTCAGGAGTTCTCAAAAGATCACTTAGCAAGTTCTGAGATTACTTCTGCCAGTTCTTTTAATACCCTGGGATGTATTTTTTAGTACCCTGGGATGAGAGATTTGAATTAGTTGAGATTCCAGTTGAGTTTGTGTGTTCCCTGCACTACTTCTTTATTTATTCTGGGCTGAATTTCTCATCTACTGTATCTTCCTATTTTATTTTCTCCTGCATGAGCACCACGTTTCCTTTTTGGGAAAAGCCTGAGAGGCAAAAGAAAGGTGCTGAAGTAGTTCTGCCTTTTTCTCCAAAAAAAAAATACTCCTGTTAGTACTTTGCACCATCTCTCTCCATGCAATCCCTATCATTTTTCTTCCCTTTTACTTTCACAGACATAATAAAAAAAAAATTCCTTTTTGTTGGTTTGTAACCTCTTTGAAAGCAGAAGTTATTGAGCTTTAAGCTTTTCTGACTTTCTCTCCTACACATCCTGGTTATTTGTTTGATTTCTTCTTTGGTGAGTTTCCCCCATTTTCCATTTCTTGTACATGTCCTTTTTTTAAGTCTTAGCTCAGTTGAAAGTTCTTTAGACAGCCATCCTGGTTTCCTGAGACGCCTCCCATCTTTCCTCATTGGAACTGTGTCAGGTCTGGCTTTGCTGGGGTCTGGCATCCTGAGGAGGTGGAGACCCAAGTCACACCCTGGCCCTGCTGTTATCTGTGGCCAGAGGGTTTCTTTACTCTGTCTCTTTGTCACTTGCTTGTAACTAGTTGAAGTATGCCTACCTTCCCCCATTGCCCATTTTTTGTAGATGGGAGGGACAACTCACAACAATACTGCATTCACACTTCTCTTCTCAAGCAGGCAATTGTGGGAATCAGTGGGAGGGGAACTTCTGAATGGAGCCATGTTTCCAACGTTTGGTAATAAAACCCATAGGTGCAAAAGCCTTGGCGTCAAGCGCTTTTTGCAGCCCTCGGTCTTGACACAGTTCAATAATGCTATAGACATATTCCTGAGGTCTCAATTATTGACTGGAGTAACAGACCCTTACAAACTGTTTGAAATTGTGGCTTAAGACCTCACTTTTAAGAAACTCCCAGCCATCATGCACTCCTTTCTCGTTTAGTATTTTTTGACCACGAGGATCTCACCCAGTAGATTCCTAAGCTTACTTTGAAATCTGCTTTCTTAAAATCTAGAATGCATGTGTGACTATGCTTAGCATCCCCTTTCCACCCATTATAACAAACTCCAGAAGAACATGATCACTCCCACCCAAGGATCCTACCACTTCCACTCCACTAATCAGGTCATCATTGTTATTGGTTAGGAGCAGATCTAAAATAGCCCGTTCCCCTTGTTGCTTCTTCCACCTTCTGGACCATGAAATTGTTTTACCAAGGCAAGTTGAGAAATTTGTTGGACCCTGATTGTCATGGAAGGTTTGACTCCAACAAATATCCAGATAATTGAAATCTCCCATTATTACTACTTTTTTTTTATTTGTGCAGAAGTTTGATCATCTGTTCCAAGAATGCAACATCCATCTCTTCAGTGTAACATGAAGAGGGCACAATTTCAAACAGTTTGTAATGGTCTGTTTCCCAAAAAAAAACCTCATACCATTGTGATCTTGAGATGCCAGAGAGGGAAGGAGGATACTGCTATCTCTAAGCCCACCAGTGACTGTTACCAGAATCTTCTAGAGTCGTTGTCCTGGCTGATTGAATCAAAGGGAATTCCAGCAACGATCAATTGCCTCTTGTTGATTAGTCCGTTAGTTGCAATGCTAATTGCGTTTTAGCATTAAAGTAAGATGTGGGCAGGCTATCCCATTTTTGGCTTTATAGTTTTTTGTAAAATTTCCACGCCAGTGAGTGTTTTATGGCCATACTCCTAGAGGCAGAATTCCAACCTGCGTGGAGATTTATTGGAGCAAGGATACATTCTTGCGTTGGGACTGTTGGATTAAATCGCTTAATTTTTTTTTGGTGATGTCATCAAATTTTAAAACCATCTCATCGAGGGATGGAGCATAGCATATCAACCTCAGTTGCTTCCAGCTCTTGAGAGCTGAGAAGCTGTGTAATTTTTGTACTCAATGCCTCAGACCATCTAACTCTAGGAAGTAAGTGATTTTGGTGAACTCACTTCAACTGTCGGCTGGGGATGGGGAGGAGTTTTATATTTTAATACTAACTAGAAAGAGAGGCGAGATGGGGTCACTTAAATGGTGGGAATAATACCTGGAATTCACCTACATATTCAAAAGGTTGGGGATATTAGAAATATGAAATCAACCACACTACTCCCCTTCCTAATGGCAAAGGTGACCTCTCCAGAGCTACTAAATTGAGTAAGTCAAACATTTAATATGCATAGAATTGTTCTGTATGGCAAAAGAAATTAGCTCTTTCCCAGCTATATTTGAGTTATTATCTTTGGAGAACCCTAGAGGAAGTTGAGAAAGAACCAGGGAAGGAATTATCAAGTTCAAGCCCCAAGAAAGGTGTAATCAGGGCAGTCTCGTTACCTCCAATTAGAGCATTAAGGTCACCAGCTATAATGGTCTGTTACTATTATAGACCCCCCACAATGAGATCAGTGCTGTTTCTCTCCCCCTTAATTTTTTTTACCCAAAATGCTCTCAACCCAGCTTGGAGGATTTAAGGAGATCATGGACCTGCTCACAGCTGTAATAATCTTTTACATATACTGCTACTCCTCCTTTCCTATTTGATCTGTTTCTCTGGAAATAGGTTATACCCTCAATTCTTGTGTTCTAATCATGAGACTCATTCCACCAGGTTTCAGGGATGCCTATAATATCATATCTGTTTTGCTGTGTTAAAGAGTTCGAGTTCATCTTGTTTTATTTCCCATGCTCTGTGCATTGGTGTATAAAGAACATTGAAGGCCATGAGATTGCTTCTTTAAGATTTTTTCCCCTCCCACTGTTGCCTTCTTGACCTATTCACTGGAGTTCTCTCTATAACCTTTGGACTACCATCACTATCATTTGTTTGGACAACTATCTGCTTGAATACTGTCTCCCTCCCCAGCTGCATTTTACTCCTGGCTTACGCTGGTAGGAGACACCAGAACAGCTCCCAGGTTTTTTAATTTAGTCTCAGAAGTGATCCAAATAAGAGTCTCTGAAATCAATGCTTTGAGTTTATGTCTCTGTGTATTCATGAGAAGCCATGCGCTCGAACTGTGGAAGCCCACCAGTGCTATTGGAACAGCTCCTTCCTGTGTTTACCTCTTCAGGGTTGTGCTTGAGGAGCTGTCCTCTTAGAATAGGGATGGAAGAGTGGGAAACGCATCCAGTTTTCTCCTGCTGATAATGCCCCTCAAGCCTATTCTGCTCAGTGCCGCTTGCCTTTTTTAATTGAGAGCCTGAATGGTTTATAGAGCCACTCTCTTTGCTGTGAATTGCTCTTTGATGTGATCTGTCTTGACATTATTGATGGGACTCTGAAGTGACATAGAAACAGCTACGGGGAGCAGCAGACAGGAACAAATGATCACTCAAAGGTCAAACTCTAGCCCAGATGGCAGCCTATGGCTGATGATTTGCAAATGCCAAGAGTCTTTCTCCCACATCATTCACCTTTCTCCTAATACCTCCACCCAATGGAGACCCACCACCTTACACTTACGTAGGAAGCTTGACAAGACCAGGTTCAGAAATACATGGAGATTTGAGGTGGAGTCTGAAGGGAGAATTGGGGGTTTGGAAGGGGAGAGACCTTGGTAGGAGTCTAATCACCATGCAGGCCACCGTCTGGAAAGCAGCCATTTGCTCCAGGGGAAGTGGAATAAATATCTTAAATGAATTAGTAATAAACGCTTGATAATTTACATGGATCTAGAGATCAGTTATAAGCGTGGGAGATGAAGATGTTGTGGATGTAGCATACCTGGATTTTAGTAAAACTTTTTTGACAAGGTGCCCCACATAATATCAGGGGGCCGAGATCTAGGAAACAAACTGGAGCCCGAGGGACAAAATCTGAGTTTGGATTGCCCCCCCCCCCAGGTATGGACCGACCACCCTCCCCTACAGCTGACCAAACAATGATTTTTTTGTACCAGCTCACAAAACACCTCCCACCACCAGCAAAACAGCTACATGGCTCTCCCCACCAACTCTCTTTCCCTAATTTTGATACTCACACCAGCCCTATGAGGGTAGGTTGTTAGCCTCAGAGAAACAGCTCCAAGCCAGTGCAAGTTGGGAATTAACTTTTAAGCATGTAAATCTCTCACAAATCACAGCCCCCCCCATCAGAAGTTGGAATAAAGAGAGTCCTTCCCCCCAAAGGCCCAGTTTGAACAAAGAAAGAAATCAGAGAGACAACTGTGAGTTGGCTGAAGTACCTTGGATAGCAGGCTTTCCCCATTTATCTTTGTGGATCTGATGTGTAGGGTAAATCCTTGCCACCTTACTGCAGTGAATTGCCTCTACCTATACTCTACTCATTTTTAAAACAAGTGTCAAGGTTCCAGTGTTCTTGTTTACCAGACAAGAGCCTGTAGTAAGAAGAAGTGAGTGTGGGTATTTTTTTTAGAAACAGTGTTTATCATTCCTGCAAACTCCCCACGACATGCCCAGGTAGAGGCAGAGCCTGGCAAGATGCAGGGCCTTCTGCGGAGTTAAGCATGGGGACTGGGTGGCCTGCCCCCCACAAAGCCCCCAGAGTCTGGAGTGGGGGAGCCATGGCTTCTGAAGAGCATGGATGGCCCCGCCCAGCTGACAGGGGAAACCATAAGTTGGGGGCTTGATGGGGGGGTGGAAAAAACCAGGTGCTTTGCCCCAGTGCTGGCTGGGCATGGGGCAGGGGTGGAAAAGCTCACTTTGTCTTTGCCCTGGGCATCGATTTTTCTGCCAGTGTGCCTCCTGAGGTTTTTTCACTTGACAGTATGCTGAGCATAGGGACTGCTGTAACTTACAAGGTCTGCTCAGGAGTTGGTCTGATGTATTTGGCTGGCTAATACTGGAAACTAATTGCTGGACTAGATGGGAGATAGGTCCCCTCTTGAAGGCCAGAAAAGAGTGGGAGCTCCACCACCACATGATGCAGAAGATCAAGAACCTCATGCTTTTGTCCAAAAGCCAAAGCAGCTGAGGAAGGGAAAACAAATGGATGTTTGACCAATTCCCTAAATATTTTTTTGCACTACAAATTGACTTTCTATCAGAGCTTCTATTTTTGCTTTATTATTAACCTGTCCCCTCCAAATTAAGCAACCAAGCCACTGCTCTCTGGAGAGGACCTGCTGCCCAACACCCCGTGGCAACAATCTGTCTAAAACAAACATTCAAAAGAATCATAAGAGACCCTCATTGAATTGATGTTACATAGGTAATTTAGTGCTTTAAGTGTATGGCAAAGATAGGAATGAGAATGTGTGCCCTTTTACAAAGCCTGGTGGCATCCTAACATGGAAAACTGGGTTTTGATTCACTTACTCCCTCCACATGAGTGAGGTAGGACCTTTATCCTGATGAACTGGGATTTGTTTTTCCCCCCTCCTACACATGAAGCCTGATTGGTGACCTTGAACTAGTTCTCTTTGAGACTCTCTCAGCCACACCTACTTTTTACAAGGTGTCTGTTGTGTGGAAGAAAGGAAGGAAGGAAAGGAGGTTTGCAAGCTAACAAATGCCTTCCTTTCCTCTCCCCTTTCTTCCTCTCTCCCTCTTTCCTGCCCTTGTAGGGTAGCAGGTGGGGACAGAGAGTGGGGCATCAAACTTTCACTCTGCAGATTACATCCCAGCCCCACAGCAAAAAAAAGTTTAAAGAAGCCAGTGGCTCCATCCCCCACCCCCCATATGTAAGAGCTGATTCCTACAATAGCAGAAGCAAAATTTTAGGAATAAGAAGAACAGATTTGGATTCATACATTGCCTATAAGGAGTCTCCAAACAGCTTAACAAACACCCCCCTTTCCTCTCCCCACAGCAAACACCTTGTGGGGGGGGCAGGAGAAAGTGGGGAGCACATCAAACTCAGCTCTGCAGATTACAGCCCAGCCACACAGCTTAAAAGTTAAGAGAGCCAGGCTCCACCCCCCACCCCATCAAGGCCATTCACAATAGCAAACAAGATTTTTATGGATAGAAGAAGTGCAGTTTGGATTTGCACAGCATTACCTATAAAGGAGTCTCCAAACAGTTCACAAGCGCCCTCCCTTCCTCTACACAACAAACACCTTGTGGGGCAGGGATTGCCTCCCTAGCCAGCCTGTGGACTTCTCCTGTGCTGGCTGGCGCCCGTCTGCTGGGAGAGAAGGCTTGAGAGCAACATCAGGGACTTACTGGAGAATAAAGGCACTGCACTCTGGGTGAGGAGGGAGAGTGAGGCCTGAGGAGCTCCCCAGTCCTCCTCCACTGGAGGCACAATAGAGTATTTACTCCCAGCCCTCTCTCCTGGACACTCAGGGCCACCGTGAGAGTGGGGCAGGGGCTATGTCAGGCTTCCTTGAATTCTTTCAGCAGCCGGCATTCCGGGCTTGCTGGGGCTTCCAAAATCAGTCTGCGTGAGGGGATGTTTTAGCGCCCCACATTGACTGCAATGGCGGATGCGCCAAGGACAAGGGTACCCCTTGTCCCCTAGAAGCAGAAATCCGCCGAGTGCATGGCATATTCTTACCAAGTAAAGCCAGTAGAAATGTGGACTAGATAATGCTGCTATTAGATGGATTTGTGTTTGGTTAGTGAGCCGAACTCAAAGGGTGCTCATCAATGGCTTATCTTCATCCTGGAAGGATAAAAGTGACTAGTCAGGGGTGCCACAGGGGTTCCTGTCCTGGGCCCGTGCCTAAAGATCCAATATTTTTTTACCCTCAATGACTTGGATGATGGAAAGAGGGGGCATGCTAATCAAAATTTGCAAGATGACACCAAGAGTTAGGAGGGTAGCCAATACCCCAAGAGGGACAGGGGAATCCAGGATTCAAAATGGACAACCCAGATTAGAGAGCTGGGCCAAAACAAACAAAATGATTTTTCCAACAAGAGATAAATGTAAAAGATGCTCCACTAAAGGCAGAAAAAATGAAATGCATAGATATAATATGCAATGAAAGGGATCTGGGAGTCTTAGTAAGACCATAGAAACTAAGAAACAAAGGAGTCCAAGTAGTGATGCAGCACGGCCAAAGAAACCAATCGCGATTTTGGCCTTTATCCAATAAAGTTACTGTGTCTAGATCGGGGATGTGTCGTTACCTCTCTATTCTGCATTGAGTTAGCCCCTCACCTGGAATATTGTTATTATTACGAAGTTCTGGGCACTTACACCAATCCAAGAAGGATATTGACAAAGAAGCTGGAACATGTCCTGAGGGAGGGCAACCTTAAAAAAAAAATGAGTAAAAGGTCTGGAGTCCATGCCCTCTGAGAAGAGAGGGGTTTTGGGGAGGCTGGGGAAGTTTGAAAGTATGGAGAAGCTTGAGAAAGGTTAAGTGGGGGGGGGGGATTTGATAGCTTATGTTCAAATATTTGGAAGGAGATGGCATGTCGAAGAGGGAGCAAGCCACCAGTTCCTGCTGCCACCTTAGAGAGACCCAGGATGCTGAGTAATGGACTCAAGGTGCAGGAAAAGAGATTCCCACCTAAACATTAGGGAAGAACTTCCCTGACCGTCAGGGGGGCGCTGTTATTCGACAGTGGAAATTCACTGCCTTGGAGAGTGGTGGAGTCTCCTTCTTTGGAGGTTTTTTTAAACAGAGGCTGGATGAAGACATATGTCAAGGCAGGAGTAGCTTTGATTGTTATTGCTCATGCATGGCAAAGGGTTGGACTTGATGGTCCCTGTGGCATCACCTCTATGATTCTGTTTTTCAGATTTAGGGTTGCCAACCTGAAGGTGGAGCCTGGAGATCTGTAACTACAGCTGCTGCCTGCACCATAAGAGATCCAGTTGCTCTGGAGAAAATGGCTACTTTAGCAGATGGACCTTGTAGTATTATACCCTGACTGAAGATAATGGTTCAAGGGCAAGAAATAGATCAATATTGAAGGACTCATTGCCCAACCACAGTAGATTATAATTACACAAGTAGGTAGCCCAGCTGGATCTGGCAAGTGGTCCCATCTAGACCCGACAACCTGTTTTGCACAGCAGCAAGCAATTGCTTTCACAGAAGGACCAACAACAAGGAGCTTACAACCTCCAAGTGGCGCCTGGGGAGTTCCTACTTGGGTCTTACAATTGCTCTTCCAGAGAATATGGCTAGTTTGATGAGAAGCTTCTATGGCATTGAACCCTGATAAGATCTTTCCTCTCTCAGACTCCACCTCTCCTCAGGGGCTCCACCCACAAAATCTCCTGGTATTTCCCAACTCAGCTCTGAGGAGCCTAATCAACAAACAGGAGAGAGACTGAGGCCTCTCCTCCCAACATTGGTATTGTCTCTGGATAAAGAATCCCTCTTTAGTCCCTCATGGCTTGCCAGAAGCCTTTTCTTTGTTGATTTGTCCTCCATGGAATCCATCCACTTTGCATGTTTGGGTGAGTTAATTTCTTCACTACATATATGAATCCACAAAATCATAGGATTGGGAGGGACTTCCAGGGTCATCTAGTCCAACCCCTGCATAATGCATATGAAATTAACAACTATCTCTTCACCGCCCATTCCCCAGTGGCCCTTCTGCATGCCCAAATGTATATGGCCCAAAGCCTCCTCTGGCCAGCCCAGCCTGGGAGGAAAATGGCTTCCTGACTCCGAGAGTGGCCATTGTTGGCATTAGGTGGCCCCTCCCGGGACATGAGAGAATAGGGCCACTGATAGCCAATGCACTGACTTATCCCCTTTTTAACAGCTGCCTATACCAGGGTCAGAGAGCCAAACTTTCGTTTTGGCTGTCCACAGGCCATAGTGTTCTGGACACGGTTACAATAAAGCTCTTGAAATCTTCTTGAGTCTCATTTTGAAACCAAGAGTAACAGACCCTTATATTTAGCCAAAACTTCTGGATCCCCTTTTCTACGTCTAGAACCTACTCACAGTATGGCTGGGCAGAAGGGAACCACACTCCCTCCGACAGTTGGGTTGGACAGCAAAGATGGGGGGTAATGGTGGGGAGTGTCTGCCACCCCATAAGGCGTCTTCACCCCCCCTGGTTCATGACCTTGAAACCCAAGCTGGGACTTTTGGATGGGACCCCATCGACCCGTGTTCACTGGGGGGCCGAGATTGCGAAATGGCTGGGCGCCAGTGGGCCCCACCAGCAGATAATGGGAATGGGACCATGAGGGGACTCTCGTGATGGGTGGCCAATGGGGTCTCCAGTTCGAGAAGAGGCGGGACGATGGCAAAGCGCCAAGCCAAGGCGCTCCTGTGGGAGAGCTGAACTCCAGAGGGAGCATGACCAGATGCACCACAAGATGAGGGGGCCATGCAAAGGCAGATGTCCGACCTGATGGCAACCCAAAACTCTATGGCACAGACCCCAGCCCAGCCAGAGTGCAGCCGATGGCCCCATTGCTGCCACTGTGGAATCTGGTGGAGGAGAACGGCTCCGTTGGGACCACCCATGCTGCATCCTGGAGTTCCTTCTTTGCAATGCCCCTCCCACCATCTGACTGAGATGAAAACTATCAGAAAGGAGATGAAGCCCATGACGGACGCTTATGTAATAGAGCTCCGTTTTAAAATGCATTTTAATATCCCACCCTCCCAGTTTTAGCCTACCAGGAATTTTTTTAGCCTAAGCCTGTGAGTTTTAAGATAACTCCAGAGAGACTTTTACCCACCTGAATGTGCTTGTGGGGAGAGCAGCAACAATAACACTATCGGACCGGAGAAGCCTGGAGGAGGCCGAGGCGGGGATTACGGGGAGTTGTGAGCCAGGGCGGTGCGAGAATGCAAGAGCAACGAGGGCTGAGGGTGCAATGCAAAGCGGGGAGAGCTGGAGAGCCAGTGAAATAATGATACAGCAGCATACTTGAAGTACCCGGTATGAGACTCACGGCGCCCATAATCCCCTGAACTTTATTACTTTTACTTTCCACCCTCACTTTCGTGTTTTCGGCATGCCTTTATCTCTCGACGGCCAGCTTGGAGGCCCTATGTTGGCAGGAGGCTCCATTGCAGCGCCTGTTTCCCCTGAGTTGCCTTGGCAGGCGCTGTAGCACCAGCCGAATACAGCAAAAGAGGAGAGGGACAGAGCAATTAAGAGGCAGAAGGCGGCAACAGAGCAGCTCAAGAAAGATCTTGGTGAGAGGAAGCGGGATTGGGGGTTGGTGGCAGGGAACCCCCATTCCCCCCCAGCGGATCCAATCCAGTCGGGGAGTGCTCCGAGTGGAAACGGGGTTAGGACCAGTGGCAGAGGTCCTTCCCCCCACCCCCATACTCTGGCTGGCGGAGACCTGGTTGCACCCGAGAAGGTGCTGAGTCAGCCCAGCTCTGTAAACAAGCGCCCGAGTTCCCTACGATCTGGAGAAAGTAGACGGAGAAAACCGGGACATTCCAACAGGGCAGGGGTTGAGGAGTCAGTGGCAGAGCGTACACCCCCCCCCCTCCCTGGTTTAGCCCGAAATCCGGCTGAATCTACAGTGGTGGAGCCGGGAGTTTTCGCGATCGAGGAGATGATGGCAGTGAGAGAGCCAGACAGACTATGCTTGGGGACATTTTATTTTTTAATCAATGAGCATCTGAGCCCAGACCTGCCAGGGATAACTATTGGCAGGAACATTTCATCGGCTATCTCATTGGTGAGAGCTACAGATCTGGGAGACTGGTGGCAGCAGCTCCCATTTTGGGCTATAATTCTGATCTAGTGCCCTCTCCTGCCCCCGATGGATGATGGCGTGGGCGATGACATCGCCCCTAGAGACAATTAATCCTCCTACTTGTACTACTACTCTGTGGTGTGGCATATACGGATACCAGCTGCTTAGCCCACTGGTGAGGAAGCTCTGGGCAACTATATAGCGGCAGCACAGACATTCTATCGGCTCTGTTGCTGTATTGTCACCTGCACTTGCTACCTGTAATCCCTATCGCGGCTGCTATCGTTACTATTAGTATTTAGCTGGTTTTATAACTGTAGTAGATTAGCTTAGAATAAGAGGGGTTAATGTTAGTATTTTGTAAAAGCTTAGGATGGGTTTTTAGTTTTTTAGTCAGGTTTATGTTCATGTAATATTGTATTAATATTGTAGTAAGACCCCGGAGTCCACTTGTAGTGGAGAGGAGTCTACTAGAGCTTCGATTAGATAATGGAGGATGGGGAGGGGCACCAGGGTTGGGGCTGAGGATCCCAGTTTTAATGGGACGGGAGTAAATACAGCGGTAGGTGGCGGCCATATGATAGACAGCGGGTGAGAAATGGATATGCTTCGCATTCCGGCTTTCCTTTGACCTCCGACCTATCCCTAGGAATGAGGATGGACAGGTTCAGGGATACTCTGCTTAGATCCCTGGTGTTGATCAATGCCAGGTCCATGCAAACAATAAGACCGCCCAGTAGTTCTCCGGGATTTTCTCGGGAGATCTGCAAGTGGACCCTGGCTTGTGTCACGAAACCTGGAGTTAAGTGAAGGTGAGACCGTTGCTCTGAATGAGGAGTCACACCACCAGGTTTAAGGCGATGCGCCTCCACCAGTCACGAACCCAGGGCCGGGAGGCGTGGCAATGTTCATCATAATTCCATCCCCGCCGGGCAGTCCCCGTCCCAGAGATCCACTGGCATGGAATAGTAATGGAAGGCCTAGAGTTGGATTGGCCACGGAGAGGTTGGCCATGTCCTTCTGAATTGTACCCGGATTAAGCCCTGGCGCGCCGAGGGACAGCAACTATATATCTGCGGTTGCTGGAGAGGTGAGGTGGTAGCCCGACTGGGCGTTCGCGGTTTCCCAGACTTATTGTCTTGGGTGATCTCAAGCGTCCATGTCGACCTACACCGCCTGCTTGTATAGCAACTCTTGAGACCTGGTGTCATCCATGTAAGCGACACTGGGCCTCTCACTTATTAGAATTCTGGCCGCATGAGGCCGGTCCTGCACGCTGGATGAATGGTCTTTGGGTTGAGGAGGTTAACCTGAATTGGTATCCTCTACAGACAGAGTGCCATGGTCCGACCACTATGCCCTGAAGCTGCGCGGCTGGACATGCCACGCTACCCCTGTCTAGGCTGATGGAAGCGATTTTTGCCCGCCCACGGAGACTTATGGATCCAATTGGTTTCCTGAATGGGTACTAACTGCGGGACCCTGAACCTGCCGGCACACTTTTCGATGAGCAGGTGGAGGATTGGAACTCC
Source organism: Sphaerodactylus townsendi (assembly GCF_021028975.2). NCBI lineage: Eukaryota > Metazoa > Chordata > Lepidosauria > Squamata > Sphaerodactylidae > Sphaerodactylus > Sphaerodactylus townsendi. The sequence continues at coordinate 536,436 of NC_059435.1, read as the reverse complement.
ACGCCTCTCCGATGCCATCGAGACTGTTTGGCTCCCCGGCGTCCTCTGCGCCCAGCTCAAGGCAGGCTCCGTGGTATCACAGGAGGAGCTTACGCCACATGAAGCGGGTGCTCAGGCGTCTAGAGAAGTGTGGAGGAAATCTCGTGAAGCGAAACTGACTTGCGAACATCTTATATAGGGCGTTTATGAAAGCCTATGAGATGGCGGCGAAGGAGGCGAAGAGGGCGCTTCTTCTCCTCCCTCTCTCGCATCTGCTAGCTCTCGCCCGGCACAATTATTCCAGGATAATTTCGATCTTTGAGCCTCTCTTTATCAAGAGGGTTCACCACAAATCCGCGGAGTTGGTTGTTAGCTGTAGGAGCTTTTATGAGCTTTTTCGCAGATAAAGTCGGCGATGCGCTCCGCCAGGACCTTCCGGCCACCTGCTTAACTACAATGGCGAACTGGGGAGGCTCCCTTGCCGTCTTCAGGCCCCTAGTTTGACCCAGTTTTCCCTGCTCTCTGAAGCCGCTGTTGACAGGGCCCTGGCTGCTGTTAGACCTACTACCTGTCCTCTGGATCCGTGCCCTTCCTGGCTGATTAAATGCGTGCGGGAGAAGCCTCTGACCCCATCCTGTTGAAGATCATCAATGACTCCCGCTTGAGCAAGGAGTCTTTCCAGATGGAGTTGAAGGAGGCTGGTGAGTCCGCCCGCTCTTAGAAAAGACCATCCTTAGATCCTGGAGATCTGGCCAATTACCGCCCGTCTGAATCTTTTCGTTTCTGGGAAGGTAATTGGGGAGAGTGGTGTTGGAGCAGCTTCAGGGCTTTCTGGATGACCCATCGGTACGCCGATCCCTTCCAGTCCGGCTTCCGTGCTGGGCATGCAGGGCCGGAGACCAGTTCTCCTACGCTATCATCGAAATACGCTCGGTATGCAGCTAGACCGAAGTGGTCGGCGCTGCTGGTGTTGGTGCAGATCTCACTGCGAGCGTTTGATATGGTGCGATCCGCGACCTTTTGACCCACCGCCCTGGCGCTTCCGGGGTTCAGGGCACTGTCAGCTTCAATGGATTGCCTACCGTTCCTCGAGGCGTAGTCAGCATAGAAGTGTGAATTAATGGGGACAAAAGCTTCCCGGAGGTGCCAGCTTCATTGCGAGTGTGCCTCAGAGGGGCATTGCTATCCCCCACTATTGTTATTTAACATCTATCCTATCGTCGACCCCTTGCTCAGCCGGCTGATGCAGGAGCTTTGGGCTGATCTCTGCCATCCAGTGCGCTGATGACACTCAGCTCCATTCTGTTGATGGAGGGCTGCCGCCGCCCTGCAGCTCTACAGCAATGTTTGGAGGCCCGGTGGCTGGTTCCCACAGCTACCTAACCAGCGCCAGGTTAAAACATAACCCATCCCGAAGGCGGAGGAGATCCTTTGAAGCAGTGGAGTGGAGGGGGTGAGATTGAAGGGGATTTCCAGCCGCGGTGTGGGAGGGGGCCGTATTGGCACCGACCCCCCTCCGTTCGCAGCCTGGGGAGTCCACCTGGATTACGATCTCTTTCAATGGAAACCCAGGTGGCCCATATAACCCGGGTTGTGTTTTTCCATCTTACGACAGGCCGATGCGGCTGGCCCTTCTCTCCAAGCACTGACCTAGCCACTGTGATCCATGCAGCGGTCACCTCCAGACTGGACTATTGTAACTGGCTCTCTGGCGAGACCTTCCCTTGCACCTGATCCGGAAACTGAGGTTGGTCCAGCATCTGCGGCTGCCGGTTTGCTCACAGGGAGTGCCTTTCGCTGAACACATCTCCCCTATGTTGCGCCACCTGCATTGGTTACCTATAAAATTCCGAATCATGTTCCGTGTAAGATTATTGACGCTTTAAGGCCTGCAGCGATACCAGGGACCCTTGTACGCTTCGGGACAGCATTACCCCATATGTCCCGGCTCAAGTCACCTCTCGCGATCAGCAGAGGCGAATCTACTGAAGATCCCTGGCCACTCGATGACGCGGCTGGCGCCACACGGGCCAGGGCGCTGGCCCTGGCACCAGCCTCGTGGAACACATTACCACCCATCAACTGTTCGAGGCCTAAGGTTCCTTGGAGAGATCCGCGGGGCCTGTAAAACTAATTATTCCACCGGGCCTTTGGAGAGTCCAGCCGCCCGATAATGCCCCACCCTCCCCCCTGCTAGTCGGGTCCCCTAACATCATTAGGACCCCTCCTCATTTTGGAAAGAAGATTGAGTATAAAGGGTCTCGCGGGCCCTATTGTAGAATGTACCTGTTTTAAGATTTTTATGTTTTTGTATGATTTTATGTTGTTCACCGCCCTGAGCCCTCCAGGGATAGGGCGGTATAGCAAGTTTAATAAATAATAATAATAATAATAATAATAATAATAATAATAATAATAATAATAATAATAATAATAATAATAATAATAATAATAATAATAATAATAATAATCCTTATAGTAGAGAAAAATGCAGTGTACTCTCTTATTTTTCTGATAGGAAGTCATTTTCACCAATACCATGCCGGCACCGTTTGTCCGGGAGCCGGGGAATTTGGCCCCACCCCCTCCCTGGACTACGCGTCCCACGCGGCGAGGACACCCTCCAACACGGGGCGCCGAAATGGAGGGGGAGCCCCGTCGCCGCACCAGCGCGGCTCGGAGGTGTGGCGAGCCCGATCGCCGGTGCGCCGACGGGGCAGAGCCGCTCCCAACCGCCTCACCTGTTGCCTGGCCCGCCGACGCATCAGGCGAAGATCTCGGCGGCGGGAGGCAGCACGCCGGAAAGGTCAGGCCGGACGAACCCGGCCAGCTGAGCCCGGTCCAGCTGACTACGGGGGCGGGGTTTTCAGGCTGGAGGCTGGCTGCGGAGGGGATAAAAAGGCGCAGCCTTGGCACAACGGGGAAGAGGGCAGGCGAGGAGGAGGGAAGGAGGGTGCGCGCGCACGTGGAGGAAGGTGTGAGAGAAAACGGGGAGAGTCAGCAAAGAGGACAGAGGGGAAGCCGGAGGGGGAGAGAGACGGCTTCAGGGAGGAACGTCTTGGAGAGGAGGAGTGGTAGCGGACTGACGGAGGGGACAGTGGAAGGGGAGGCGGCAGAGGCCAGCAGCTCTCGGGCCGGCAGGGAGGCTAGTGTACTCTCCCTGCCTGGTTTCTTGCGGTCCCTGGGTCAGCTGTGGGCAGCCAGCACAAGCTGTGGGTAAAGCGGCTGCCCCACATAGTCCACTCCCCGGACAACGGGAGTGAGGCCGGTAGTTCCAGCAGCCAGGCAAAGGAAGGTGGGTTGGCAACAGGGGTCCTAGCAGGGACCCCCCCCCCCGGGCGCAGGACACTGTTCAAACAGCAATGAGCATCCTCAAATAGCTATGAGCATCCTCAAGTTCTTACTGTGTTCTGAAAAAGCTAATTTTACTCCATAATAGACTTGCAAGGCACCTAATCCAACCCCCTGCTCAATGGAACATCCCTAGAACATCCCTGACAAGTTGATCCAGTCCCTCTAGAATATCAGTGTCCTGACCAGATTTGCCTCTGTCCTTCAGTGCATTACAAAGAGTAGCTACCAATGCTAAAGAAACACACCTATTGTTGAAGGCTTTCATGGCCGGATTCAACTGGTTCTGGTGGATCTTGTTCCTAACATTTCGCCTGCATCTGTGGCTGGCATCTTCAGAGGTGTATGAGGGAACAGACTCTGTGATACACCTCTGAAGATGCCAGCCACAGATGCATGCAAAACGTTAGGAACAAGATCCACCAGACCATGACCACACAGCCAGGAAAACCCACCAGAACCAAACACACCTATGTTTAGCTAAAACGCTATTGCAGTTAAACGGTATATAAACTTTATATTTAAACCAATACTAATTGTTCATATGAATTCCTCCTAGTTTAAATATTGAATCCTGAATTTAGGGCTCATTGCTAAATGATGACTCTTTGGAAGATAGAACAAACCAAACAAAATGATAATAATTTAATTAAAGAGCGGGAACAGAAGCAAATCAAAGGAAACAATAGAACCAAGTTATCAATGCAGCAGATATTAGAACATAGGAAGCATCTAGTGTGGTGGGGAACAAAGAAACGTAATTGTATATCAGAAGCTTTTATTTCAGAATCTGCATGGAAGAGCTATAGAAAGAAATTTAGAACCACCACAATGGACAATAATTAAAAGAGATAACTGATATAGTCATGGTATCAGGACCATGCCTGTTGATGCCTAGATGTCTTGCTGTGTGGGAATTGCAAATGTTTTCCTGTAAATGCTTTCCTGTTTCCCTCTTCCCTTCCTGGCAACCTCCTGGCACCAGCTCATCTGCGAGAAGGTGTGAACGGTTCCCAGGTTCTTTGAAGCTCTGTAGTGCAAATGTTGTAGAAACTGTAAGGGACATTTGCTGTGGGGACGAAACGAGGGGGGGGGGGGTTGAAGGATATAGTTCCTGGATCTGAGCTCTCTAGCTCAGATCTTGCTTTCTATTGTTACTCTACGCATTGCAAGAAATAAACTGCTTTAGGACTTTCCTACAGTCTCTGTTATTTCCAGGTTCGAGAGTCTGACACATGGAAGGATTGAATAAAGTATGAATGAAATGCTACACCTTAAAATAGTACATTTGGTGGCAAAAATTATCCTGGACTGCAGCACAAAAGCTATGGGTGGTAGTAAAAATTGCCCTAACTGTAAAAAGTTAGCACATCTGGAGGAAAGAATTCTTCTCCTGGCCATTTAGTTTACCACATGCAAGGAGTTTTTCTTTAGATGTAGGGAGCATTTCATTCATGTCTGCGCTCCCCATCTAACAAGTGGAATAGTTCGGACATATTTTCTATCTCATTGATGAATACATAGGCTATAATTAAAGAACTAATTATTTATCTCTATTCTCAATGACAGTGATACAGTCTTCAAGCCATCTCCTATTTTACATAGGTTCAAAAACACCGTGGTTGAAAAGCATACCAAAGAGAAGATGGATTGTATCTTGGATGTGATTTTCATAATGGTGCAATATCCACATGCATGAATATGATTTTTACCCCCACAGGGTAGATTAAAATGCTTAGCTGGATCTACTGTCTTCTATTGTGGTGGTAAATGCCATCAGATTTGGTTTTTTAATTTTTGTCCTCTGTGGGCAGACAGAAGTCATCTGCTCCCAAGTGTCACAAATCATGCCAATGGCTCCAGAGTCTAGCACATTTCAAACCATCCAAGCTTTATAAATGCAAATAGCCCTCAGGGCTGATGACAGTGAAATGGCCAGCTCACACCTTGCCTGGAATCTGACACCCAGAAGGAGGGAGGATGCTAGTTAGGATATTCCTGGCAACTCCAAGAAGAGGAGTTTTGACCCACAAAGGGAGTGGCCAGAGAGAACAGATGAATTCCAGGTACACAAGGGGAATGGGGTCCATTTCTGGAGGGGGGATTTTTCGCACAAAGTGCCAGCTGCCCAGAGAAGACTTCAAGGTCCATTCTGCACAAAACAAATGAAAAAAATTTTTTGAGGCCAGGATACAAAACATTTCCTGAAGGAACTCCACACAGCTTTTTGCTCAAAACGTTTGGAAAATGTTTTATTTTTCCTCAAAATGTTTCATTTTGAAAATTCTGAACTAGTGACTTTTTTCCATGAAACATATTCAAAATGTCCCCTGCTGACTGGGAAGTGTGCAGGAAATGTCCTATTTTTTCCCTGCCCAATTTAGAAGCACTCACTCTCGTTTTTGCTGCTCGATATCCCTCACACACTGAAATGGCAGGCGGCTGTGTTGCAAGCAGAGGAAACCTCCGTGGGAGGTTGTGGGCAGGGGAGTCAGAAACAAGTTGTTTTATTATCATTTTACAACTTATAGGGTTTAGCTTTGAATATGTTTGAATATTTGAATATAACTTTGAATATTTTAGCTTTGAATATGTTTCATTTTGGATGTGTTCTGTTACACTTCTGAATATATTATGTAGTTAGAGTTTGGTTCTGTGCTATTATATGTAAAACTTTGGTTCATATATTTTGGCTCATTCAAACCCTGAAAGGAGGCCCCAAAAATAAAATACCTTTTGCCTTGCAAAATAGTCAACAGAAGAGGTAAGAAAATAGGCTAACAGGATAATAGTTAAAAGGTTGGGCTTAATCTCACCAACAGATTTTTCTGTCCCGGACTGTTCTTTAGTTCCCCACTCTGAGATTGGAAATGAGCCTGCTTCCTCCTCTCAGCCCAATGAAGGCATAAGCCCAACCGTGGAGGGGGTTACAGAGCCCAGCAACCCTGCTGCTTACAGTGGAAATGACCCTGCCCCTCCCAGTATTAGTGACTTAACAGAGCTCTTAGCAAAACAGGCCTTTCTAACATCCAAAACCTTTGAGCTTCTGCTGACTAATTTTGCCTCCTTAAACACCAAAATTGAGGCTCTTTTATACACCTTTACCTCAGAAGAAGCTAAGACCACATACAACAATAATTTTGTTCTCCAGATAGCTCCTGCTTATTCATCTTCAGACTGCATGAACTCCTCTATGGCTCATTCCGCACATGCAGAATAATGCACTTTCAAACTCAGTGCTCTTTGAAGCTGTGCGGAATAGCAAAATAGCAAAATTGCAAACAGTTGTGAAAGTGGTTTGAAAATGCATTATTTTGCGTGTGCGGAAGGAGCCTATGTCTCTGGTTCTCCAGAAACACCAGGTGGCAGTAGCAATAGGAGACCTGTCTAACTTTGGCAAATGGTCTAATCTCCATAGAATTCAGACTTCATTGAGTAAACTGCTGAACTCTGACCAGAGGAAGGTTCAGATCAGATCATTTGAACACCTACCTATCACAACAATCATCACAGGATGATCTTAAACTTTGCAACGCCTTCCCTTCCAAATCAGCTGCTCAATTGGAACGAGGCCTCTGGAAATTAACCAGACAAAGAGGCCCTAGATTCAAAAGATACAACAACAAATATATATTACCCTGTTTCCCCGAATATAAGACATCCCTGGAAAATAAGAGGTAGTAGAGGTTTTGCTGAAGTGAGAAATATAAGGCATCCCCCAAAAGTAAGACGTAGCAAAGTTTTTGTTCAGAAGCATGCCCGACAAACAGAACACAGAGAAATAAGACATCCCCTGAAAATAAGACATAGCACATCTTTGGGAGCAAAAATTAATATAAGACACTGTCTTATTTTCGGGGAAACACGGTATGCATGGCCTCCAAACACAGATTCACATTCCAATCACATTCCAATATTTCATACAGACATTTAGAAAGCCACAACTACCAGATGGCTGGTCTTTTGTTATTCTACAGAACCGTAAAACAGTAACATTTCAAGTCTAAGAGATAGAAAACCCCAAAAACGCATTGTAGACAGGCTAGGTAACAATAACAAAATTGATTCTTATTGCAATATCATTATCACAGACATACAGTCACGTAACTAATATACATATACATCAATAATATTGTGAACAAAATGATGCTTGTTATTCAATCAGCAACTATTAACCAATATTCATGGAAAATTTGGAGTAGCTATCGAAGCAGATTTAGAAAGAGAGCAGATAACTACAAACTTCAAGATGGCATTTTCAAAAACATTGAAAAGTTTGCTTTGATGAAGATACATCATCTAATAGGGCCCTCCGCTCTACAGAGGAGCGCCTGCTGGAAATCCCTGGCCCAAAACAGATCTGGCTGGCCTTGACAAGGGCCAGGGCTTTTATAGCCCTGGCCCCTATCTGGTGGAACAGACTCCCTAAGGAGACCAGTGTCAGGACCATGCCTGTCAGTGCTTTGATGTCTTGCTGTGTGTGAATTGCAAATGTTTCCCTGTTTCCTTCTTCTCTTCCTGGCAATCTCCTGGCGTCAGCCCCCCTTCAAAAGAGGTGTGAAAGGTTCCCAAGTCCTTTGAAGCTCTGTAGTGTAATTGCAGAAGAACCTGTAATGGACATTTGGTGTGGGGCGAAACGGCGGGGTGGGGGTGGGGGTTTAAAGGATATAGGTCCTGGATCTGAGCTCTCTAGCTCAGATCCTGCTTTACATTGTTACTCTTCATATTACCTGGAATAAACTGCTTTTGGACTTTCCTACGGTCTCGGTTATTTCCACGTTCGAGAGTCTGACAGCCAGGGCCCTGCGGGACCTGTAAAACGGACCTGTTCCACCAGGCTTTTGGCCAGCTGGGGTGACCACTAGACCCTCATACCATTCTGGCCTCCCGTGGGCGGGTATAGGGTAGGAAGGTTGCCATCAGTTAACACAGGAATTATTGATATGAATTAAATTATATTAAGTGGTTTTATTACATTATGTGAATGTAATACCTGAGCCCTCCGGGGGTAGGGCGGTTTAGAAGTGGAATGAAATAAATTAAAAAATAAATATCAAAAACCCTTATATGCGAGGGCATTCGTGTTTGGATTTCTTTAGGGACAGAACTGCCTATTTGCAGCCCGAGGCGCCAACACGGAGACTCGTTTTTATACTGTTATCATTTGTAAGCAACCTCATTGCAGGACATAGTAAAGTTGGATAACATTTGGACATTGCCATTTATTCAGTTCCAGATGAATGTTTTCCATGAATATTGGTTAATAGTTGCTGATTGAATAACAAGCATCATTTTTGTTCACAATATTATTGATTTATATGTATATGAATTACATGACTGTATGACTGTGATAATGATATTGTAATAAGAATGAATTTTGTTATTATTGTCAGCCAGCCTGTGTACAACACATTTTTTGGGTTTTCTTGACATTACGTAGTACGCATTTCTTTGCTACTTTGAAGTCTAAGAGATAACAATAACCCAGGATGTTAGAAGTGTAAAACATTCAAGGTGCCAGAAGGTTTTACAGGAAAACCTTGATGGGTTTAGAGCAGTGATGGCAAACCTTTTTGAGACCGAGTGCCAACCTGCAACCTAAAACCCACTTATTTATCGCAAAGTGTCAACATGGCAATTTAACCTGAATACTGAGGTTTTAGTTTAGAAAAAACGGTTGGCTCCAAGGTGTGTGTTACTTAGGAGTAAGCTTGGTGGTAGTAGGTGGCTTTGTTTTGAAGCAACCGTGGAATGTTTCGAATGGGTGAATCACGCCCCTAAGAGGGTTTACTGAGAAGCAAGCCCCATTGCCAGCAACCAAGCTTATTCCCAGGTAAAGAATCATACTTTAGTTCTTCCCATGAAAATCAGTGGGGTTTAACAGCGCTTAACAGGGTTGCCTACACTGCTTCCCCAAAACTAGGTCTTAGGGTTAACGCTAATAATCTCCCCGAAATAATTACACTATTATCACACTGGGGGGCCTGGTGGAGAAAGAGGGAGGGGTGTGGGGGAAGAGGGAAGTAAAACTTTCACTTTCTGAAACCCAATAACCCCCCCCCCATCACCACAAAATAGAAGTAAAAAGGCAGTCAAGGAAGGCAATCGTAAGCAAGAATGCTGTGCAAGGGGTGGGATAACTTCAGGAAAACTAAATGGGTGGAGCAGCCATCTGATCTGTGGTTTTTCCTTCACGTGTCATCACAGCACTTAACTTCCCACAAAAAATTCAACAGGAACAGAAAAATAAAAGCAGTTCTAGCAAAGACCTTGGTGTACTTTAAAAAAACGCCTAAAAGGAGGTTCCTCCTCCCTAGGCTTGATCTGCCTAGGCTAGGGGTGTCAAACTTGCGGCCCTCCAGATGTTCATGAACTACAATTCCCATCAGTCCCTCCCAACATGAGCATTGGCTATACTGGCAAGGGCTGATGGGAATTGTAGTTCATGAACATCTGGAGGGTCACGAGTTTGACACCTGTGGCCTAGGCAATCGGCAAAAAACTTGGGCCTGAGCATTTCCCCGGTGTTTGGAAAGGCACACATTTTGTTTGTTCAACCCCTCGAGCAGCAGCAGCCAGCCTGCTCCATCCTCCAGCAGGTCCCGCGTGCACCCGCAGCTCTGCCCTGCGCTGCTCCAGTGTCTCCTCCCCACCCCCTTGAGCAGGGCCAGCCTGCTCTAGCCTCCAGGAAGTCCCGCACATGCCACTCTGCCTCTCTAGCATCTCCGCCTCCTCTGCCCCCCCTTGGACAGCAGCCACCTGAGGCCCACCAGTTGAGTCCTCCTTATTCTCCGTGGTGCACACACGTTGTACCCAGCGGCCCAGGCGAGCCTAAATGTTTGTGTGGGGGCGGGGGCGATTTTCTGCCCACCCACATGATGATCTCTGTGCTTGCATGCCCACAGAGAGGGCTCTGAGTGCCACCTCTGGCACACGTGCCATAGGTTCGCCACCACGGGTTTAGAGTGACACATATCTGTGCTAAATTAACCCTTGTTTGTTTCAAAAAAAGTATTTCTTTAAATAATGTTTGTTGGCTCGAATACTGTTGTAGCTAAGTCTGTGCTAACAAAATGGCTGGCAGCATGGAAGATCTGTGCAAACCTGGAGGTTTATAGAAAGATCTGACTTGCCTGTGCACAGCTCCAGCCACTGTATTTAAGTATCCAAAGATTTGGCCAACTTAAGATGGAGAGGGTAGAGTAAGATCGCAGGGTGTTTTGGGTCCCAAACTGGGAAGTAAAACTGAAAGGTTCATGCATCCAGCACTAGACGTATAGGAGAATGCCAAACCAGAGGGAAAGATCTATATTTCTAAGGTTATATTTCAGTAAACCAAAACCATGTGTAAGGTTCTCATGGAAGAAATCTCTCAATATTGGTGACGGCATTTTTGGGGAAAATGACCAGCCTGACAGCCTCACAAGGAAAAACAATGCATACAAAACTGAGTTAAAATGCACACAAAGCATAAAATCACTGGTTAGTGTTACCGCGCTGCTCAGGATAACACTTTCCGTTCCAGAGGTATCCCGCTCTCGGCAGCGCCCAGGAACCCAAGCAAGACCCGACAAGGCTTGGATAAATAAAAGTGATTTATTGAGATGCTGACCTAAGTGTCAGCACCTCCCTTCCGCACAAAACACTGCGCCGCCTAGCAGCCTTACAACACCTTAAGTACACTTTCTCCCGTCGGGAGCCCGGGAGAATCAAAGACAGCCCACCACCATTCAAAACAACCAATCATTCATTTGCAACATGCAGGAACCAATCAGTGTCCGATAGGCATCCCCTTCTCAAGTTTCACGCCAGAGCAGGGCGAGGCGATGACGTGTCCACTGACGGGGGACACACAAAGGTTTTCTCCAGGTGTCCGGGGTCAGGAAGCAAAGAGCGATGACGTGAGTCCCCTTATCTGCCTGCTGACGAGATTAGGCAGGGCAAGGCGCTTCGGCTGAGGTTTCCCTTTGTCCGCGTGCATCAGGAGACTTTACACGTGAATGGGATAAATCCGGGTGGGGCAGAGATGGCTCTCTGCCCTGGGCCAAGGAGGTTCCATACAAGCACAAATACAGGGAAACTTACAAATCCTATTTCTACCTAATACAAATCAGTTTCTACCTAAACAAATACAAGACAGAATAAATTTTCCAATCGTTTTTAGTTCAGACATATTCCAGGAGCGGGATTCTCTCCTGGCTACGCTATCATTAGGATGGAGGGATCTTTGAAGGAAAGATAAACAAAATGTCTAAAAGCCTTCACTCGCTGGTGGAAGATGGCAGCAGAAGGGGCATCTCCTGGGTTACCACCTACCTAATCTCCAAAGAGTGGCACACTTGAAGCTGCTGTGAGTAAATGAACATGATGGGGTACATGTGAGATTCTTACATGTATGAACAACTGTGATTTGCCCATAAACTCCTACCCCACAAGAACATTCTGGTAAGGAATGAAACAGCTGCTGTCAATTGGCAAGGGGCGGGGTATGCAGGGATGATCCAGAATTATATTCAGATTTTAAATAGAGCTGATTTGGCAGATGCCGGGTGAAGGTGGATCCACTTAGGTGCAGCTGCCATATTGTTCTATAATGATCATCCCTGTTGTTTTTTTAATGTTGGGCCCATGTTGTTTAAGACGGGATGCGGAGACATTTCCATACCATGATAATAATTAGCAGATGTTATTAATGTAGAGTCAGGACAATAATAAGCCACCAGGCACCATGAAAGACTTCATTATGAAATTAATTACTCTAACTGGGGTCAACATGCAAGGTGAAGTTCGCATAGTATTTAAGGAACAATTGCTTTTTATGGTAATTTCAAAGCCATAGCTGTAAAAATCTAGAGTCTGTGTTTTGCATTTACTAGCCCCTGCCTCTGCATTCATATGCTAAGTCCCCTGATAAATGCAGCTTGTCTAAAAGAAAATTGAAATCACTGAATTGAAGCAGATCTGGATAATGAGGTATTATTGATATATTCTGTAAATGTTCCAATTATTCTTGCAGTCGCTTTAGAAATTCCACCAAAACAAACAGCGGGGGAGGAAAAAAAGGATTTTATAAAGTCAGTTTTAATCTTTCACTGGCAGTTCTTGTCTCTTCCCCTTAATAGACATGGATAGGGCTTGATTATGGTTCTCTGTGTGAATTTACGACTCGGCTCTTTTTGTTTTTATTCTCTACGGCACTCAACTCTCTTTCAGAGGTTGTTGCCCTTCTATATAATAGACACCTGCTTCCAATTCACTGCCTTTAAATAGATCTTAATGTGGTTTTGTATCACTGTAGCTTCAATGTTTATATCCCCCCCTTGAAAATACATAAAATGGAACACTTGCGTGGGGGGAGGGTGGTTGTGCTGGTGTCAGAACTGCTGCTTCTGCAGAAAGGATGTTACAAATATTTGAAGACTGACTCAACTTTGACACATACGCCTGGATGAACAGATGTTGCTCCCCCATTAGATGCCAACATCTTTTGATATCTGGGTTTTGGAAGGTAGCGTTGTACCCCAATGGTGCTTCTTCCCTCCCCAAACTCCAACCTCCCCAGGCTTCACTCTAAAATCTTCAGAAAGTTCCCAACCTAGAGTTGGCAACTTTCTGTTGCTATCTAAAATATTGTAAACAAACAAATAAATTAAATAGGGAAGGTCTGAAGAACATATGAGATAAATGGAAATCCATATCAGGATTCCTGGCTACTTCACTGATTAGTAATTAGCATGCAACCAGTTTTTGTGGTTGCACATACAGATTTTTTTTTCAGTCCATGTATACAGTCCATGTATACAGACACAGTATGGAAAGCCTCATCAAGTCATGGCTTACCTGGGCAAGGTGCACTGTGGCCTGTTCCACACGGGCCAAAAACAGTGGTGTGAGGATGGTAAAAACACCATTTTGGGGGAGAACTCCACACAGCCACTGCTGCAGAAACAAAACTGCAATGTCCTATTTCCCCCAAACCGGCGTATTTGAGAATTGCTCAATGGAATTACGATTTTTTTCAAAAACGCTGTTCTGAAGCTGTTGCCAAATGAACGGCACCAAGTCAGAGGAGCCACTTTTAGGCGCCTCTGTTTTGTTTGTAAACTTCCCTTCCTCTGCGCAGCTCTGCAGAGATGAGGGGACACGCCTCCTGCCCTCCCATCCCCAAGGTGTTGCCATGGCCAGGGGGGGGGGGTGTCCAGTGGTGGGATTCAAATAATTTAACAACTGGTTGCTTAGAAGCACCATCTTAACAACTGGTTTTGCTGACGTGATGCAAACCTGCTGAATTCCACCACTGAAGAAGAAGAAGAAGAAGAAGAAGAAGAAGAAGAAGAAGAAGAAGAAGAAGAAGAAGAAGACTTTATTTACAGTCAATGACCAAATATATTACAAATCTCCAAAATATCTACAACAAAACAAGAATGCAGATCTCTCTCCCGTATTCCAGCACTATCCCTCTATATATCATTATACTTTGTAGACACACCAAACAGCATAAAATTACTAGACAAAACAAAAATATCTAAGGGGGATGCCATATTCAGATAATTTTTTATTTTTCATAATGAATAGACACTGGGTGTGTCCCCTCATCCCTGCAGAGCTCCGAAGGGGAAGGGAAGTTTAGAAATAAAACAGAGGCGCCTCCGCAAGCCACCCACACGGAAGCGTGCAAATGGTCCTGGGGCTCCACTGGTATCATTTATACTGGTGGGCCACTGCTTCACAGGCCTTTGTGGGACAGGTCTGTGATTTCCCATATATGGTGTAACATGGCCCCGAAGAACAAATTTGGGATATCTCAAAAGCTCACTGTAATAGAATTGCTAAAAACTTTCGCTGATTCCACATGGGCCAAAAACAGTGGTGTGAAAATGGTGTGAAAATGGTATAAACCTTTTTACACCATTTTAAACCCTTTTACACCATTTTCACACCATTTTCACACAGCTGTTTTTGGCCCATGCAGAATCAGGCCTTGTGGGCAAAATGACAAAAAGTCAATCTGACTTGGCTCCAAATTATCTATAGAGGCTCAGAATTTTCTGAGGTCCCTCCTGGTCAGTTTTCTATGAATATTTTTGTTTGTTTGTTCATTTATTTATTTAATAGTCCCCCTTTTTTTACTGAAAGCCAAGGCAGACATTAGAAAACAGTTCAATTGATACCAGATAAATACAATAAATACATGGTGCAATAAATTACAACCCTATTTCCTTTATAAAATCACCCTGGGAAACAAAAGCATATTACCACATCCCCATTTCATTTATAAAACTGTTCTTCTGAACAATTCAATTTTACAGATTCTGGGGAGCAATATATGTGGGGGACCCCGACCTCCTTGGACATGTTCTTTCACCCAATGGAAGCCACAACTGAGAATGCTCGGAAAGACAGTTTTTTGATCTTACACATTTGCAGGGTGGCTTCTTCAGTACAGAACAGGTGGATGCTATGCCTAGCTTCAAATAGCATCATTATCATGATTTTATTATTCACCTATGGCCCTGAGACTCAGTGTGGGTAACTAGTGTTCTGAATTCTTTTCAATGCCAGGCCGATATAAAGTGTATTACAATGGATTAGCTTTGTGGCATGGGTCCATTGGCCAGATCAGCTGGGTCAAGGCAGGGGGTCATCTTCTAGGCTAAATGAAGATGGACAAAAGCATTATTTGTAGCTGAGTTATCTTGCTGCTCCAGCAATAATGCTGGATCAGGTATAAACCTTAGCCTGTTAATAGTCAGCAAGAATCTGCTGAACCCTGTCGAATATGAGAAGCATGATATCTTCCAAGAACTGAGCTTCTCCAATGAGCATATCCATCATGTCAGGATTCAATTTCAACATATTCACTCACAGCCATATGACCACAGTGTCAAAGCCATTGCTGGGGAAAGCTATAGCAGCCTTGCCTCGTCTAGTCAAAGAAATAGAAAAGTGAGTGACATCAACATATCAATGCCAAACCCACAAAGGGTTTGCAGAAAGATTGAATAACATAGGAGATAGCTTTGTGGAATGTCACAGGATAACGGTGCAAATGGATGAAAACTGGGCTCATTCTGCACAGTACACAAAAAAGAGGCAATGTTTGGCTCTCTTTTTTCAATCTGTACACCCAAAATAAGACATCCAAGGGATGTCTTAAAAAGAGGTGGCTTTTGAGTGCTTTCCAGATGGCAAAGGCATCAGAAGGGAAAAGAGGCTGTTTCCTACCCAACCGTTTTGCTCTATGGTCAGTTTCACCCTTAGCTTGCACCCAACATTTTGTGTGCAGCTGAAGGGGTTCTCTCTGCCACCATTTGCTGAAGTGTAGTAAGTGCAGTAAGAGAAACCGAAGTCAGTCTGCAGGGCCATCCAATGCTTTTCAATGGACAGCAGGAGCATTTTCCTAGCGGTTAAGATTTTCTAATGTGTATCTTCATAGCTACAAAGATAGCTCCTCTTTTTAAAAAAAAGAAAAGAAAAAAGAAAAACTTTATATTACCAGAATTGGCAGGACCAGCTGAGTACAACTGTGTACTTTTGGGGATGAAAAGGCACCCAGGATCAGAGCCTGCAGAGCAAACAGCCTGGGGCAACACTCAGCAAATGGCAGCAGGGAGAGAATCCCTTCAGCAGCACACAAAATGTTGGGTGCAAGCAGAGGGTGAAGCTGACCGGAGAGCAAAATGGTTGCATGGGAAACATAAGACGCCTCCTGAGCTCTGCATTCCTCACAGCCAGGCAGAGATGTCTTGCAGTTGGCTCAGGGGGGAAAGGTGCACTTTGAAGAGGTTTTTTAAAATCTTGACCAGAAATAAGGCATCCTAAGGATATCTTGGGGAAAAGGCTGTGCAGAGTGCCTTCCCAGGACACTTTTTTTTTGCATCCTCAGGAAGTCTGATTTCAGCTGTGCAGAACGGATCCTGGTCTTCAGCAGCTCGCTCTCTAGAGGTCTGATCACGGAAAACATAATAATTGGTTTTTCAGAGCCTATCCATACCTGGGAATTGGGAAAAGGGTGGGGAGATGAAGACCAGACCAGAACAGAGGGAAGAAGGATTAAGAATCTTCATCCCGGGAGGCTTGATTGGGATCCCAGAACTGGAGCCCTGAGGGAACAGCCGCACAGGGCAGGAAGCCTCTCCTGAGGTTTTTGCACAGAAATGGCCAGGAAAACCAGAGAGGCGCCACAGTGCCTGCTACACTGCTACATTTTGCAGCCTGGCATAATCTTGGCAATGCTGCAAAGCTGACCAAGTGGAGGAAGGCACTCTTTGCCCATTTTTGTTAGGACCAGCCCTGTCCCCACTTGAAGGATCTTGCTCATAACAATTCTGTGAGCAGGTTATTTTTCTAAAGATTTCTAATTGGTTTGACTGTACTAACAATGTCTCCCCAAGATGTTTGTTTCTGTCCTGTCCTGGATGTTATATCTTGGTATAACAGTATCCCATGGATTCCAGTATGGTTCTGATAACCCCCCAGCCCACCCCACCCTGCTATATTTAAATTGTTGCAGCACCAAGCACTATGGCTCGCCCATCTGGGGTTGGAGACTTTTAGCACTAGCTCACAGACACCTACAAGGCATTTCTCTCTCCCAACAATCCTGACCTCACTCAGCCCTTCTGTCTTTGCCCATGACCTGACCAGGCTAATCTCAGAAACCAAGCAGGGTTGGTCCTGTTTAGTAATTGGATAGGGGACCACCAAGACATGTCAGATTGGTTGTTCAAAGGCAGGCAATGGCAAACCACCTCTGTTCTTCTCTTGACATGAAAACCCTTGTTGAAGTAAGTTGGCTGCAACCTGATGGCACTTTGTATGTGGTTTTCCTTAGTCAGCGCACTTCAAAGTTTTTACTGTTCTCCTACCAGGGATTCTGGTGTAGTTCTCCACAGTGTGGTCCCCTTTTGTCTGGGTTGTAAGTAGGTGTGCTGCTCCATGAGGCAATGCTGCTCCATACAAAACACTAGATGGCACGGAGCTTAGTCTTTTTAGAGATATGCTAGGGTTTTTTGCAGGAATGGATTTTGTGAGGTGGAAGAGTGCTCTGTCCTGTGAGTTCCCTGCTGTGGTCTGAAATGGTACATAGCAGGTCTACTAATTCAAAAATTCCTCCACTGTGATGAATAACTTAAAGTCCTGCCCATTTGCTCAGGGCTACCAATGCCCTTTAAACCTGGCAGGAAATGGCCAATGAGGACCCTGGAAACCTTGACACAGCAGATGGGAGGAGGCAGTCGGAACACAAAGCAGTTAAGCAGCTGGTAGTCTTCAGAACGAAGAATTCCAGGCAGCTAACTGACTTTTTGGCCTCTATGATTTTATCTCCACAACAGTCCTGTGAGGTGGGTGGGGCTGAGAGAGCTCCGAGAAGCTGTGACTAGCCCAAGGTCACCCAGCTGACATGTGTGGGAGTGTACAGGCTAATCTGAATTCTCCAGATAAGCCTCCACAACTCAAGCGGTAGAGCTGGGAATCAAACCCGGTTCCTCCAGATCAGAGTGCACCTACTCTTAGCCACTGCTCTTAGCCACTACGCCACTGCTGCTCCTGTTGCAGTACTGGCAGTTATGGAACCTTGGAACACAAAGAACGGGGGACTTAAAATCCAGAGTGAAAGTGGAGGTGACATGTTTATTATTATAGGCTAGTGACAAGAAAAAAAATCCAGACTGATTATATAACAGCGGGCAGCACGACAACTCAATATCTAGGTAATACAAATCAGTTGTATGATCAATAGGTGTTCCCGTCCACTAGGGTTTTGAAGTCTCTGCTGTCAGGCTGTCCGTTATAATTAGCAGTTGATGAATGTGAAATGTTTAATGACTGTGAAATTGCATTTCTATGGCGGCAACCCACATCTGGAATGACGGCATGCAATTCAGATACCTGCAGAGTCCCATGTCAGCAAACCTACCAAACTTCAAGTAGAGTTTTCACTATCAAAATGGAACTTGCTGCTTTGACATAATGGCCACCTAGACAGATTTTGCAAACTGCAATCCAGAGTGGCTGGCATAGCAGGTTACGTAGATATGAGGGCCCCAGAGCACTCAAGGCCTTAAAGGTTAAAACTAAAACTTCGAACATGACCAGACTTCCATCGGCAACGATGTGTCCAAAGTGCCCAGGATGGACTTGAAAGATATTGCTTCCAAAGGCTTAGACATGTTACTCGGCTACAACAAAAATAAACAGGCTTCTTAACACATTTTTATTCTAGAGCAGACTTTCCTGGACTACAGTTGACTTTGAAAGATGCATAATTCCGTACGCATCCTGGCCAAGTAGGCTTCTAATATCCCTTGTGAGCTACCAGCAGAGATTGATCTGAAAATTAAAATTGGTCCAGAATGTGGTAGTGAGGGTCCTCACTGTGGCAACAGGGAAAGAGCACATAATGCCAATGTTATGCCAGCGGTTCTGGCGGCCGATGGAATTCCGGATCATGTTCAAAGTTTTGGTTTTAACCTTTAAGGCCTTGAGTGGTCTGGGGCCCTCATATCTGCGTAACCACATCTCCTCCTATGGCCAACAGGGGACACTTCGATCCTCTAACAGCAATCTGCTGATGGTCTCTGGACCAAGGACATTCAGTTGGCCTTTTTGACCCTGGCTCCATCCTGGTAGAACACTGTATTGGCTGAAACCAGGACCCTGCAGGACTTTGACCAGTTTCACAGGCCCTGCAAGATGACAATGTTCACTCGGGCTTTTGGTTGAGGCCATTCATGAGTCCAGACAATTCAGCTTTGAAGCCTTACCTTGCGCATGTCCAACTGCACATCCCCTTCCCCTCCTCCTCACACTCAAATAATCAGTAAAGTTATATCAAGAGGGGCAGAATTAATTTTTAGACCTGGATTGTACTTCATGGTGCACCATTGTTTTAATGTAAATTAAATGGTTTTTAATGCTAAATTATTTATTACTGTTGTGTTCTAACATGTTGTAAGCTGCCCTGAGTTGGGCCTTGGGCTGTGAATGTGCAGAGCAGAAATATAAGAAAGTCTAGTTCATGGATGCTTATGCTACACTACAATAAAACTCTTTAAGTTTTTAAGGCAAGTGTCTTTAGCATGGTGTCACAGGGGCGTAACGAGGCAGCCCTGAGCAAACTGTAGCCCTGGGCAAAACCTGAGTTGGATGCCCCCCCCCCATGGGCGGCCACTCCACCATGACCAATTTTTTTTTGCACCAGGACATTGGTGCCTGCAGGGGGTGCATTTTTAGACATATCAGCACCAATATTTCAGCATATCATCAGGAGACTGTCCTTATGCTACTCCCCAAGTTTGGTGAGGTTTGGTTCAAGGAGTCCAAAGTTATGGACTCCCAAGGGGGTGCCCCACCCCCCATTGTTTCCAATGGGAGCTAATAGGAGATGGGGGCTACAGCTTTGAGGGTCCATAACTTTGCCCCCCTGAACCAAACTGCACCAAACTTTGAAGTCTGCCATCCTAAATCTCCAGGTGATACCCTGAAAGGAATTTTGGTGCTGATACATCAAATGCACCCCCTGCAGGCTATCCTAGAAATTTGCCCAAGAATCTTTGTTCTGCACGCATTGAGTTTTCTGCATTGCTGTCAATGGGGGTTGCAGGCTGTGGGGGGGCACATTTCTGAAGGCACCATCTCAAAACTTTCAGGGTCTCATCAGGAGACTGCCCTAATGATACCCCCCAAGTTTGGTGCAGTTTGGGTCAGGGGGGCCAAAGTTATGGACCCTCAAAACTGTAGCCCCCATCTCCTATTAGCTCCCATTGGAAACAATGGGGGATAGGGGCACCCCCTTTGGGAGTCCACAACTTTGGACTCCCTGAACCAAACCTCACCAAACCTGGAGGGTAGCATAAGGACAGTCTCCTGATGATACACTGAAATTTTGGTGCCGCTAGCCTACAAACTGCGCCCCCTGCAGGCCAAAAATGGAAAACCACTAAAATACCCAAAAACGAACCCAGCATTTTGATGCCCCCCACAAGGTGATGCCCTTGGCAGCTGCCCACCTTGCCCAATGGACATTACGCCAGTGTGGTGTCATCAGGTGTTGTGGTGCTCACTAGTACCCTTTCTGTTGCCCACCAAGTATTTTTACAAAGTGGGTGGGGCCAGTGGGCCTTCTGGGTAACCATTGAGGATCTGATTGGCTGTACAGATTTTTTAATGTTTCTTTTGGCAGCAGCTGCCAAAAGATATTCATTTTAAAAGGCATCCTGTTAAAACTGAGCTTCTCCTTGAAATGTTGAAGTTTTACTATTTGAATTACGTACCACCTCACTCTCTGACATTGGCTCCACCTCCTGTTGTGGCCATTTTGAGGTTGACTTTGCCTACTGAGGGAGCCATTTTGTGATTGTTCCAACTATACTGAGTCAAAATTCCAAAGGTGCCGCTGAGCTGGAAAATGGTGGAGGACCCCTACTTTAAGATGATGCAAGAATGCCGAGTACTTTTTGAAGAACAGCTAGCATTTGAGTGTATGATATACCTGGAGAATAGCTCTCTGCTTCACAAAGAAGGAATCCTAGCAGATACTCTTCCACATATTAGTGTGTTAGATCAAATCCTGATTATCCAAATGTGTGAACAGCCGATCTGCCACAGCTATTTATGTTCCAAAATAATAGAAGAATTATTTTTTTCTGATAGACAAGATACTCAAATTAGAGCTAGGGAACACTGGAACAAATATTTTAAGTTTCCATAGACTCCACCTCTCCCTTGTCTTTCCCCACCCTCCTCAGAGAACTTCTAGTCTCTTGGAGAATAACTGAGGTGATTAGTTAAATGGTTACTTGACCAGGGAATGTGCTTCTTTAAGCAACAAAGGAATGCCTGAACCCACAGGTTCAAGAGACACCAAGATTACAACTCTGCATATTATGGCCCAGCAGCCTGGTTTCTGGGTGACCATTTGAGGTAAGCTTTGAATTGCCTTGAATAAGCAATCCGCCGTGGTCAGCTGGTGAAACAGCCACGGCCTCAATTGAAAATTTAGAATAATTTGATGTAAACATAAAATTATTCTAAATTTTCAATTGACCGTCTTTCTCCTAACTACTCACCAGCCAGTTATGACATTCTTGGTAAAACGCAATTAAACCTATCTAAAAATGATGTTGAGCTTACCCCATTATAGCTACCAACAGGAGGAATGGGGATAGGGACATGGAGGGTCGACATCACCACACCCCTTCCAGGTGCAAACTGGAAGTGACAATGGATAGCTCAAGGAATGTAGAGAATCAAGTTTTTAAGAATTTTTCTCCTGCCACATCCTGGAGGCAGAGATTGGCATTGAGGGAGAATATTGTGGGAGAAATATTTACTGAGAGATACTGTCAGAGTTTTACCTTGAAGAAGAGGCAGAAGGATGAGACAGGATGAGCACCTGGCTCACCCCACTGAAAAAAGAAAGATATTGTGACAAGCAGGAACATTAGTTTCGTGCGCACTTGCAGGGCATACACTGGGTCTGATATTTGCTTTATTTTTAGGCCATCTTTCTCCTCAGTAGAAATCCAAAGCTGATTACGTTGTTGTCCTCTTCTGTAGTTTATTTTCAGCACAATTCTGTGAGGTAGATTTGGCTGAGAAAGAGTAACTGGCCCAAGGTCACCCAGAAACCTTACGTGGCAGAATGGGGATTCAAAACTGAGTTCTGAATCCTAGTCTGACACTTTAACCACTAAAGCAGACAACCGAAGATTCACACACACACACACACACACACACACACACACACACACACACACACACACACACACACACGTTATGTGAGAGTCATGACCAGTGTTTGTTTGTGTGAAGACAGCGGTCAAAGGGAAGAACGGCTTGATACAATTCAAAATAGCTTGAAGAACTGAGGATGCTATTCAAGTTGCACCTAGTATCCAATGCTGCACCTGTTCACTGCCCCTATTATTTTGATCAGTTGACTGACTGGATACTTTTTGTAAATAAAGAAGGCAGTGATGTTGGTAAGACTGAAAAATTGCTCAAAAAACTCTTCTTGTCTATATATCAACCACCATCTCATAGATTGGGGTGTTGTGTGGTTTCCAAGCTGCATGGCCATGTTCTAGTAGCATTTTCTCCTGACGTTTCACATGCAGACGAAACATCAGTAGAAAATGCTACTGGAACATGGCCATACAGCCCAGAAACCACACAACACATCAGTGACTCCTGCCATGAAAGCCTTCGACAATACATCTCATAGATTTTTAAAGGTACAGTTTTGGGGCCCACTTTCCCTTTTAAAGAACTCAGCAAACATCTTCAAAGTGCTGCTTCAAAATATTTTAGCAAGAAGATTTCACATCTCTGATTTGTTACCCTCAAGCTTGCCCCAGCTACTTGCTCCTCTAATTCATTATTAGCAACAATAAATGTAAATAGATAACTTGAGGGGGGAGGGAAATCATTGCACTGTAAGTAAAGTTCAATCCAACTTTGCAACGTTGAACGCTGTAATATAACTGTGACCTAGACACTGCATATTACCCAATAATTAGATGGTGAAGCAAAGCATTTTTACCACAGAACCTTCCAATCATCTCTTTGAATTCACTCCTTGCTTCTAAATCACCCGGGTCTCCCCAGTGTGTTGCTTGTCTCATTTCATACCATTAATGAAACAATTCAGTCAAGGCCAGTATGCTTTTGTGCCCAAGCAGATCTTTGCCTGGATTCTAAAAAGCAGAAGTATAAAACAGTTGCAGGACTCAACATTATTTAGGGGCATTATTTATCATTTGGGAAAGCACCCCACTTTACTTCCTTGGATTTTTAAAAATGACATATCTTTTTTAAGCACTTCTCATTTTCTTTTCTCCTCCTGGCATAGCATAAAGTGGGACTTAGGAACTGAAGTAGCTGAAAGCTGCAGCAAACGGGTCATGCTCTAATTCCAGAATTAATTTTAGAAATTCTTCTTAAACTTTAAGTAGGAAGGCAAAGCCGGCAGGAAGAGGCAGGAAGCGAATAATCTGCCATGTTTACTCTTCATGCATAATTTAGGGTTGCCAGTGAGGTGACATAACACCAGCTCCAAACTGGAAGATTGCTGGAGATTTGGCAGGAGATGGGGGAGGAGCATAAGGAAGGTGGGGGTTGGGGAGGGGAGAGAAAGAGAGATCAGTGGGGTCCAGTGCCAAACCCACCCTCGAAAGCAACCATTCTCTCCAGGAGAATTGATCTCTGGAGCAGCTGTAATTCCTGGAGATCTACTCTAATAGATCTATAGCCACTCGAGTATTATTGAACTATTTAATACAGGATTAATGCTACATTCCCAATGTTCATAAAATACAAGTCTATTTCTGCTAAAGTATACAGCTATTGGCTATTGTTGGCCAACATGTCACTTTCTCATGTGACAATCTCTTGAAAAGATATTGCAAAAGTCCTCCAGACATGGGAAACGTTTGTACTCTGTGGCAAACAAACAAACAAACAAACAAACAAACAAACAAACAAACAAACAAACAAACAAACAAACAAACAAACAAACAAACAAACAAACAAACAAACAAACAAACAAACAACCCATTGAAGACCTGACCAGATTTTCATGACGTGCTGTTTTCAAAGACAGAGCATGCAGAAGGACAGAGGCGTAGCTATAAGGGGATTGGTGGTGGGGGGTGGGGGTGCACCATGCACCAGACATGCGTTTGTGGAGGCAGAAAATCACCTCCCGACCCCGGCCCCTTTCTCCTCCACCCACCCGCCCTGCCTCACCAGGCCTCGCCCCACCCCACCATCCTGGCCCGTTTTCTCAGTGACGAACCAGCTCTTTTCAGCCGGCAAAAAGAGTGCAAGTGTGGGGCAGGGGGCCATGGGGGCCATGCCTTGGCACCATTTTGCCCCAGGGGCAATTCCCCCCCCCCACAACCCCTGGCAGAAGGAGAGGGAGAAAGAAGGGGGAGAGCTGGTGCAGTTCTGCTATGCCATGCCATATAGCATCCAGTGATTCTGAGAGCAATGTAATGTCATGTCCAGGTTTTTGCCAGAAATGACGTCACATCTTGTGTGTGATGTCAGTGTTTTTAAAAACTTTCTCCTACCACCAGCATTGAGCATTGCCAGTGAGTGATTTCTAAGCACACCAAGGTGTCTTGCAAAAGTCTCCCATGTCTAGCACCAAGGTCACAAACCCAGGAATGCCCAGAAGCAGTCTTGGAAATGATCTTGTATTCTCATACCCTGCCCTGCCAATCTTCAGGGGACAGAAACAACAATGAAAACATGGGCAGCCAGAAAAGAGTTGGCTTATCAGATGCAAGAGCAGATCCTAAGAGCAGTGATCCATCTAGTCCAGGGGTCTGCAACCTGTGGCTCTCCAGATGTTCATGGACTACAATTCCCATCAGCCCCTGCCAGCATGGCCAATTGGCCATGCTGGCAGGACTTAAGTATTGATCCCATATTTATCTGGAAAGAGCTTTCCCTGATTACTGAACAGTTAGTCCCAGAGATAAAGACCAGCAGAGGTAGGAGCCACAACAGTCCCCAGAGATGAAGGATGCAGGCACTTTCCAGACAGCCAAGCATGCAACACACCTGAAAGGACTGAGCAGGCACAATTAAGTATGCCACTTCCAATGTGTAACTAAAAAGAAGAAGAAGAAGAAGAAGAAGAAGAAGAAGAAGAAGAAGAAGAAGAAGAAGAAGAAGAAGAAGAAGAAGAAGAAGAAGAAAGAAGAAGAAGAAGAAGAAGAAAGAGAAAGAGTTTGGGTTTATATGTCCCCCTTCTCTCTCTCTGTGGAGGAGACTCAAAGGGGCTTATCAATCCTCTGCCCTTCCCCCCCCTCTATGCAACAAACACCTGTGAGAGGTGGGTGGGGCTGAAGGAACTCAGAAGCTATGACAGCTAGCCCAAGGTCACTTGGCAGCGAGCAAGTGGCTGTGGAGTCAGTACAGGCTAATCTGAATTCCCCAGATAAGCCCATGATAGATAAAAGGCCCCACGGGGAGCACAACAAATACATTCTACTGGAAACGCTCAACTATCTCCACAATGAAATTGGAGATCTCTTAACAAAGACCGGGGTCTGAGTTGTTTAACAATAGAGATAACCCTAGTCCAGATCAGGCGAGCCCAGATTGGAAGAAAAAAAAAAATGTAGGTTGGTATATTTTGAATCTAATGTAATCAAATTTGGTGCAGTGCAAAGAGTTGAGGTGAGGTCAGTTTCAACCACATTAAAGGAACACAACTATGAATAATAACCTTGTGGATTTATCTAAGTAAGCTGAACCTACCGCTTTAATGGGGCAGAGGGCATAGCGTTAAAATGTGTGCAATGGTAAGGGTTCTCTCCTTCTTGGCGTGGGTTAAGTTAAGGTATGTAAAATAATAGGCCGGTTACGTCTCTTTCTGCTGCTGAAAGGAAAGGTTAAATTTACTGTACCATTGACCCAAGACAGTTATCTGGCAGGTACACAACAGAGGCCTTTTCACTGGCAGCCCCACAAGTATGGAACTTTTCCAGGGACATATGCCTAGACTCAGCAGTGGCATAGTGGTTAAGAGCAGGTGCATTCTAATCAGGAGGAACCGGGTTTGATTCCCCGCTCTGCCACCTGAGCTGTGGAGGCTTATCTGGGGAAGTCAGATTAGCCTGTGCACTCCCACATGCCAGCCTTCTGGGTGACCTTGGGCTGGAGTCAAAGCTTTTAGAACTCTCTCCAGTCTTACCGCCTCACAGGGGTGTTTGTTTGTTTGTGAAGAGGAAGAAGCAAGGGAAGTTGAAAGCCCGCTTTGGAGTCTCCTACTGGAGAGAAAGGGGGATATAAATCCAAACTCCTCCTCCTCCTCCTCCTCTTCTCTTCTTCTTCTTCTTCTTCTTCTTCTTCTTCTTCTTCTTCTTCTTCTATTGTAAGGCTCAAATGGCTTGAGTTCTTGTAATGTAGAAAGGCCGCTAATAAATATTTTATAAATATTTTATAAATAAATATTCTTCTTCGAGTCACAGTCCCTCCCCAGCATGTGGATCCAGTACAAACCTGTTATGAGCCAAAGCACATACACTAAGAAACATTCGTCCATGATATACATTTTATTTTACAAATCAAATGCAAGCAAGTTTTCTCTTTTAGTTTCTGCTCAAATATTTGACCTCCCCTTTTTCAGAATCACTGAGCTCATGGGATGGAAGAGTAGTACAGTTTCATTCTGAAATGAAATAGTTTTGTATATAGGAGGCCTCTCTTAAGATGGAATATTTCTCATTTGGGTGCTGCTGTTGTCAAAACTGTCTTCTTCCTCTTTTGAGGATGAGCATTTGGTCATGTACCAGCATTGCCACCTGGTGGTTGTGAAATACTCTTGCAGTTTTGGTGAAGTTGATGGATATTATTTACCTCTCAGTTTCTCTCTGTCTCTACGGTTGTTTCTGCACAGCCCAGATATCATGGGTTGAGCAAGGGAATTATCCCAGTCTGGCCCAAAGGTTTGCACAGCACCCGGTCCTAAAGTGGGTTTGCCCAGTGATATTTCCCTCATCTTGGGATTTTCCAAACATCGCCAATTTGGTGATTCTTTTCAAAAATCCCAGGGTGACCCCGCTACCATGCAAACAGCATGGAAGCAGAACCATTTTACTTTTCCCACCCAGCTGCATGATCTCTTCACCTGACGTTCATTCAAGCTGCTGCTCAAAAACATCAGCCAATCAGAACGCAGGACACTGGGCACACAAGGATACACTTGCGGTGTAAAAACAAAAGATCTGGGCTCGTGCAAAACAAACTGGAGTATTCCCTCCCAGTCGTCACTCGATTCCTTCACAGAAACAGGCAGCCATGTAAATGGAAAAACTTGGGATAAAACAGACCTGGATTGTAAGAAACTGATTGTAACCAGGTATAATTGTGCCATGCAGAAACAGTCTATGTGTATATATTTGTAAAGTGTTGTTAAGTTGCCGGCGACTCAATGAGACCCAGTAGGGTTTTCAAGGCAAGCAATGAGTAGAGTTGGCTTACCATTGCCTGCCTATTCATGGCAAATTAGCAACCCTGGATTTTCTTG
This sequence comes from Sphaerodactylus townsendi, assembly GCF_021028975.2. Lineage (NCBI taxonomy): Eukaryota > Metazoa > Chordata > Lepidosauria > Squamata > Sphaerodactylidae > Sphaerodactylus > Sphaerodactylus townsendi. The sequence continues at coordinate 509,060 of NC_059435.1, read as the reverse complement.
GTGGTGTCTCACCAAAATACTAAATGGGCCTGCCCTGCTTAATTTCTGAGATCTTAGTACAAAAAAACACCAGCAGGTGCAGTGGACCAATAATACAGCACAAGTAAAACCTACTATACCAAGCTACAGGCAAAACAAGACACCACAGAAGTTTGAAATAAGGCGCTAAGCAAGTAAATAAGTATATAATAATCTTAAATAAACAGAAACAAAGCACAAATCACCAATCATTATAGCAGTGGTGGCGAACCTTTGGCACTCCAGATGTTATGGACTACAATTCCCATCAGCCCCTGCCAGGCATGGCCCAATTGGCCAATTGGCCATGCTGGCAGGGGCTGATGGATGAATTGTTCCTCTGTATCCATAACTATCCTAGAGTATAGGTTCGCCACCTGGCTTCCGTCTCAGATAACTTAGCAGTTGACATACATCTAGATCAAGACTAATATATGCAAAATGCAAAAATAGTGTGTTTACATTTTGTGTCCAATTGCTTTTAAAATGTTTTTTTCTTGTTTGAGAGGTTCTTGCTGCACAATTAATTTTAATTTTTTAAATAGGTATAAACTAGCATCTGAAATAAACCTTTTTAGAGATCCTGGGATGTGGGATGCAACTATGATTCCCCAATTGGCTTTGAAGAAGTGTGCATGAAGGAAATGATGCAGATCAAAACAGATTTTCAGTAATTAATGCATCAATATATGGATTTAGACTAGGGGTCTCTAATGGGATATCCATGGGCACCTGGGTGGCTACTGACAATTTTCTTGGTGCTCGTCAAGTGAGTTTAGGAAGTAGGTGGGGCCAGTTGGGGTTTTTGCCCAACAAAGCTTCTAATTGGCTGTTGGACATTTGATTGGGCATGCAGATTTTTTTAAAAAAAGGTTGCTTTGCCACCCCAGCACAAGGATCTTCACTGTGAGACTGAAGAGAAACTACAGCAGCCATTTTGTGTCAAATGCTATGTCAAACTTACCGTGCTGTGTCAACATTCCAAAGATGCCCACGAGCTCAGGAAGGTTGTGGAACTCAGACTTAGATCAATACCATGTTGGACCAGAAAACTCCTTTCTGGCCCAGATCAGTCATGTTTAGAAGACAGAAAAAAAATTCCCAAAGACTTAGGTTTCAAAGAGCATTTTTACTGTTCAGATTGCTCTGTAACAGGGTGCTCTAGATAGAGATACACTTTCCCAGTCACAGATTTTGGTTCTTATACTTTCAAAATGCATACGTCAGGATTTTCTTATGTACATAACTTCCACAATAAAATCTAATTTTTGCTAATCTAACAATGTAACTCAAACACAAATTTCCTCTAAGATAGTAAAACACAAATACAAATTTTGCTAATCTAACAGTTTGCCCTTTCCATATTTTCAGCCTTTCAATCAAGTTATCCAGTTTCCAACATTCCTGAAGAGGGCTGTGGCTCAAAGGAACCTCTTCCAGGATTAAATGATTTTACATACATCTTATTCCCTAAAAGCAATTAAAATGATCATAGTCATTCTTATAATCTGTAATTCAAAATAGAATAAATGCCATATATCCTTTTCATATATTTAACTATCATTTCAGAGTTCATTAAAATATAGAAAAACACATTTTAATTATCTCATTAGATGTTACCTGTCTTCTAACCTTTAAACATTTGTTTGACATCTATATTTATTAACTAAATAGAGATGCTGTTTTTAGAGTCCTAGTCCTGTTTCAGGATGTTATAACTTACTTAGTAATATGATAAGATCTTCCTACTTTGTATCTTTGCTGACAAATTACTTTTTACTACTGAGAGAGAGACTCCTTGAGTTTCAGTGTATATAGATCCCTTATATATAGTTTATAAAGTTTATATAGATCCCTTATATACAGTTTATATAGATCCCTATATCAAATATAATATTCAGGCTATTTTCCTGTTCCTATAACCAAATAGTAAGACTTTTTGTAAAAATCACAATTAAGTATTTATGACTGGAATGACTGCTTTGTTAATTATTTATTTATACAGCTGGCTAAACATAGTGACAACAGCTCTGAGTGGACAGAAATACAATAGGAGCATTTGACTTTCCAAAAAGACACATGTGCAAGAGTCTGCAATTTGCAATGCACTATTCTAGATGAATCCCTTGAAAAAGCAATCCATCAGACACAACTGAGTTACTCACAAACAGCCCATAAAAATTGGGTTCCTTCTTGTAACCAACTAGCAGAACCAGTGGGTGTTCAAACCAAATAGTGACTTGGTTGCACTGCCTCAAAAACATCATGCTACAGTTTAGAAGAACTGAAAGATCCTTGCCAGCAGGGGGCCCCATGTGCCCTTTCACAGGGCTTCCCCATTGTCCTAGCTTTTCTTCTGGGAGACAGTTGCTAAAGGGTTAGCTGCCTAGAGCAGAAGCTCTCAACCTTTTGGAATTAGTGGACACCTTCGGAATTCTGGGTACAATTGCAAATGGCTGCTGCAGTAGATTAAGCCAACCACAAAATGTCAATGAGTGAGATTATGCATAACTCTAATATTAAATCTTCAACATTTCAGGCAGAAGCTCTGTTTAATGGGTGCCTTTTAGATACATACATAGAGAAGATTCTTGTGCTGTAAAAGGTCTGCATCCAATGGCCAGTTAAAAGTTATGCTAAGCAAAAGCACCCTCTGGCCCAACCCACTTTATAAAAAATTACTTGGTGGGCATCCGGAAAGGTGACAGGGGCCCAGGGGATTCCTGGTTCATAAGGACCCTTCCTTGGTCTCATACAATAGGGTTGCTGTGTTTATAGGTGTTCTCCATTAAATATCAGCCTGCCCTATATATTCACAACCCAGACAATATTTAATGTGCACGCCAACACTACGTGGCAGACGGCTTTTGCCATTCATTTTCTGAGGAAGAAAAATCCTGCAAGCCAGGCCTACGTGAATTCCTTTTTTGGGAGAAGCGTAATGGAAGCCCTGCTGGCAATTGTCTAGGTATGTCACAGTAACTGATACATCGAAATTTGGTATATTGAAATTCCCAAAACAACCACGGCATGTATCCAACTACAGAAAGATAATTAGGTACATTTGGAAGCTGAATGTTCCTTCTGGGCAAAACTGCTTTGTTATACCACTGATGAAACCTTTTAATGAGGTCCTTGGCCAGGCAAAATAATTTTCAGGAGCCAAAACCTATTTCATTACAGTGTTTGGGTTTTGTTCAAATTACATGCAAATTTTCTTCTTTGAACTGAAGCCAGAAATTAACTGAGTGGGAGATTCATTCCTTGTCATGCCAAATTAAGTATCTTTTTAAAAGATCTGCATCAGTGAAGATTTCTACAACCCACTCCAAAGCAGAATTGAAGGTCAGGGACTCCAGAGATTCAATGACCAATTTAGTGGTGATCTATAATCAGATAATATAGTGGAATAGGGGCACATTCATGGCTTAATTGCCATCTGACTGCCTGCACAGCACAGAACAAGAAATGGTCTACTCTTCACAATCGTTTCCAGGACCAAAAACACATCATTAAATGGAAAATTCCCTAAAGGGTTTGCATACTAACACATCTGTTTTCTTCCTTTGTGCATGTTTAAGACTAGAGTTTGGTTAGCAGGCATTTTAATATTTTTCTATGCCTTAATTAACTGAGGGTGAATTGAAGTACAACCCTGGATTGAAATGTTTGCAGTGTTTACAACTGCGTGCAAAAGAAATTTCTCTCAAGCGAATCAGCCATCTCACTCAGTTCTGCTTGAGACCCGTTCTAGCCATTAATTTGCAATATCCATTATTAGTTCACTCAGTTTTGACAGATCATCCAAATGATGTTCAGTCAGTTCTTTACATTCCAATATTTTTTGTGTTGTTTTCCTGTTTTTAAAATATCTATGTTGGCAGGTAATTGAAGTCTAAGTTTGCCCAAAGATGTCAGCCTTTGGTGTGACCCAAAGGACAAAGACCAACAGATACTTGGCCCTTGGCTCTTAGGCTGTGCTTTGCCTCCTGCAACCCTGTATGAACTATGTGGCCAGAAACAGCTTTGCCCTGGGACAAAT